>NW_020175078.1:2097992-2277955 GCF_003031525.2 Neophocaena asiaeorientalis asiaeorientalis
CTCACACCAGTCAGAATGGCCATCATCAAAAAATCTACAAACAATAAATGCTGGAGAGGGTGTGGAGAAAAGGGAACCCTCTTGCACTGTTGGTGGGAATGTAAATTGATACAGCCACTGTGGAGAACAGTATGGAGTTTCCTTAAAAAACTACAAATAGAACTACCATATGACTCAGCAATCCCACTACTGGGCATATACCCTGAGAATACCATAATTCAAAAAGAGTCATGTACTGAAATGTTCATTGCAACTCTATTTACAATAGCCTGGAGATGGAAACAACCTAAGTGTCCATCATCGGATGAATGGAACAATGGAATATTACTCAGCCATAAAAAGAAACGAAATTGAGCTATTTGTAATGAGGTGGATGGACCTAGAGTCTGTCATACAGAGTGAAGTAAGTCAGAAAGGGAAAGAAAAATACTGTGTGCTAACACATATATATGGAATTTAAGGGGAAAAAATGTCATGAAGAACCTAGAGGTCAGACGGGAATAAAGACAGAGACCTACTAGAGAATGGACTTGAGGACACGGGGAGGGGGAAGGGTAAGCTGTGTCAAAGTGAAAGTGGCACAGACATATATACACTACCAAAGGTAAAATAGATAGCTAGTGGGAAGCAGCCGCATAGCACAGGGAGATCAGCTCGGTGCTTTGTGACCACCTGGAGGGGTGGGATAGGGAGGGTGGGAGGGAGACGCAAGAGGGAGGAGATATGGGGATATATATATATATATGTATAGCTGATTCACTTTGTTATAAAGCATGAAAGTAACATACCACTGTAAAGCAATTATACTCCTATAAAGATGTTAAATAAATAAATAAATAAATATATATACTTTTTAAAGTCATCAGAGAGCTATGGGCACAAAGAAGTCTAAATAAAATAATTTATAAAGATGGTAGCCCTTCAGAAATGAGCAAAGTCCAGCAGCATTCTTTATTTCCCAGTGCTGTTGCCAAGTGTATATAAACAACTGGATGGGAAAATAAGACTGTTCTATAATGGTCTTACGTTAATGAGAAGAGATTTGCTGAGATTTTACCACTGGAAAATGACTTACATGGCTGCTTACCAATTCTCCACATAAAGAATTTCTAGTGTTCCTAGAAAATAGTTGGAAAATAAAGAGAAGTTGCTTAATTTCTCTTTGATTAAATTTCAAAGTCCTGCTGGAAGCCAGGGCTTGACCTCACTGCGGAGAACCAGAACACGAATCACATAAACTACTAATTAAATTGAAGTTATAAGCACCTAGCTGAATAACAAAGGAACAAAGCAAGTCCTTTCTGGAAGAATTTATTATCCACATGAGTCTCTACTGCTATTTTATACCCTAAGTACAGTGTATACACAAAAATCTGGAAGACATGAAAAGTAGCAGAACAGTGTGACTCAGAATAAAAAGTCAAAAGAAGCAGAACATAGATGACACAAATGCAGGAAGTTGTAGGCAAAAAATAAGAAAAAGATGGATGAAATGGTGTAAAGATGAAGAATTTCAGCAGAAAAACTAAAAAATTGTAAATTCTAGAACTGAAAAATGTTACATTTGAAATGAGTAATTCATTTGATTGGCTTGCAAGTAGGCTGGACACAGAAAAAAGGATTATTAACTTCAGAGAAGGGCATCTGGAATTATCTGAAATGAATCACAGAAAAAGAAATAATTTATAAATGGGTTAGAAACTCTTTAAGAGACTGTAAAGTGTTCTTACATAGTTTATTAACAAATAAGTACAATTGTAAAATGATGCAATTGCAGCCCTCCAACATATAAAATACTTAATAATTTTAAAGACCTATGTGTAAGACCTATATATTAAAAATTGTTAAAAGAAATTAAAGATCTAAATAAATAGATATACTATGGTCATAGATTACAAGTCTGAGTATTAAGATGCCATTTCTCCTGAAGTTGATCTATAGGTTCATATTTATCCCATCCCATTCCTATTCAAATTCTTTTTTAGAACTGGAAAGTTTATTTTTAATAAAAGAATTATAAAATTATATATAATTATACATTAATATATAATTAATGTAATAATTGTAATGTATATGTTATACATTATATAATTATAAAACATAATGCATATGTAAGTTTATAACATATACGTTAATGCAGAGAAAGAAGAACCAAGGCAATCTTGAAAAAGAAAAATAAAGATGGAGGACTGACTTACCATACTTCAAGACTTAGAATAAAACTACATTAATTGAGCCAATGAGATATTAGTAGAGACAAACAGATCAAAGAAACCAAAAAGAGAGTCTATAAATAAACCTCTATATACAATTACTTGATTTTGACAAAGGCATCAGTGTGATTCAATAGCTTAAGGAAGGGTTATTTTAAAAATTATTAGGGTTCTTCAGAGTACTAGAACCAATAGGAGAGATGATAGCTAGCTACCTGGATAAATAGGAAGATAGGAAGAAAGAATTATGATAGGAACTTTCACACAGTTATGGAGGCTGTGTCCCATCATGTCCATCTGCAAGCTGGAGGACCAGGAAAGCCAGTGGTATAAATCAGTCTGAGACTGGGGCCTGGGGCTGGGCAGGACTTGTGTATGTCCCTGGGTCCAAAAGCCCCAGAACCAGGAGCTCCAAGGTCTGAGGACAGGAAAAGATGGATGTCCGAGCTCTAGGGGAGAGAGAGAGCGCGCACGAGAGCGAGAGAGAGCGAGCGAGCGAGAGTGAGAGAGAGAGAGGAAGGACAGGAAGGAGAGGGGGAATCCACTCTTCCTTCACTCTTTTGTTCTATTCTGGCCCTCAGTGGGTTGGATAATGCCCGCCCTCTTTGGTGAGGGTTGATGTCTTTACTCACTCTACTGAAACAAGCGCTAATCTCTTCCAGAAACATGCTCATAGATACACCCAGAAATAGTGTTTTGTCAGCTATCTGGGTCTTTCTAAACCCAGTCAAACTGATACATTAGGTTAATCATCACCACAAGTATTGCTGGATATCCAAATGGCAGAGTGTTTACAAAATCAGTTACAATTGACCCCCGCATTCTTGCTCCTTACACCAAAATTAATTTTAAAATGTATCATAAACCTAAATGTCAAAGCTAACATTTGAAAGCTTCTTGAGGGAAACATAGACAAATCTCCTGGTCTAGGCAAATATCAGTATTTCTTAATTAGAATGAAAAAGGCACTACCCATAACACTTTTTAAAAATCGGGCTTAAAATTGAAATCTTCTGAACACCAAAGATAAAGAAAAGGAAGTAAAGAGACAAACCACAGACTCGGAAAGTATATTCATAAAACATATATCTGGCAAAGGATTCATATCCAGAATAGATAAATCCTACAAATCAATAATAAAACGACAAGCAACTCTGTTTCTTCAAATGAGCAAAATATTTGGATGAACACTTCAGAAAATGAGATACTGAATGACGACGAAGCATATGAAAAGGTTCTCAATGCCATGGCTAATGCAAATCACACTCACAGTGAGATTTTAGAATTAAAAACAAGTAAAAACAAAAACTACACCTATCGGATCAGCTAACCTTAGAAAGACTGAAAACTCCAAGGATTTGTGAGAATGTAGAGCAACTTAAACTCTTGTGTTGAGAGTCTAACATTGTACAACCACTTTGGAAAACTATCTGCTAGTCTTTCATAAAGATTACCAAACGTTGATCATATAACAAGCATTTCTGCTCTAAGACTGACTTGCACAAGGTGTTCATTAAAATTCAACTTATGAAAGCTCATAACTAGAAACAACAAAAATTTTAAGCAATAATAGATTGGCTAAATGAATTGAGGGCTCCAAGACCTTCAAACACGTTAAATCCCCAGCTGCTATGAATAAGGAGGTAAAATTTCTTTGTTGGATGATTTGGTGGAATCCTAAGAGGAATTACTCCTACCCTGCAATGGACTGAATATGTGCCCCGCTCCCAAATTCATATGTTGAAGCCTAATCCCCAGTGTGATGGTCTCTGGGAGGTGATTAGGTCATGAGAGTGGAGCCCTCAGGAATGGGATTAGTGCCCTTATAAGAAACACCCCAGAGAGCTCCCTATTCCCATCATGTTGAGGTTAAAGCAAAAAGACTGATGTCTAGGAAGTGGGCTCTCACCATACATTGATTCTGCTAGTGCCTTTATCTTGGAATTTCTAGAACTACAAGTTCTTCTACTTCTGAACTGTAAGAAATAAATTTCTGTTGTTTATGAGCCATGCAGTCTATGATATTATGTTATAGAAGCCCAAACGAACTAACACACATCCCCCATTTTGATTTTACAACCTGTTCATGGGGGAGACCATGGCTGGTTTAAGACAACTTAAAGGGACTTACTGTATCCACAGTCTCCTAATTGATATCATTCATAAGCAATTCCACCATTTGAGCCCGCCTCTTATGGTTTATGGAAGCATGTGGTAAGTCTACTGAATTTAGTGAGCCTATTTTCACACCTCATGTGTCATACAATGAGTTCCATAGTTCAAGGTAATATTTTGTGGAACATTGGCAAATAAGAATACATTCTGTAAGTCCTTTAATGGAGGTGCTGAAAGAGGAAAGGGATACTAAATCTGACCCCAGAATGTATTTTAATCTCTGTAAGATCAACTCTTTGTTCCCCTTCTTTTTTTTCATTTTGAATTTTATTTTTTAATTTTTTTATTCAGCAGGTTCTTATTAGTTATCCATTTTATACATATAAGTGTATGTATGTCAATCCCAATCTCCCAATTCATTCCACAACCACCAACAACAACCCCCAACGCAACTTTCCCCCCTTGGTGTCCATATGTTTGTTCTTTACATCTGTGTCTCTATTTCTGCCCTGAAAACTGGTTCATCTGTACCATTTTTCTACGTTCCACATATATGTGTTAATATACAATATTTGTTTTTCTCTTTCTGACTTACCTCACTCTGTAGGACAGTCTCTAGATACATCCATGTCTCTACAAATGACCCAATTTCGTTCCTTTTTATGGCTGAGTAATATTCCATTGTATATGTGTACCACATCTTCTTTATCCATTCATCTGTCGATGGGCATTTAGGTTGCTTCCATGACCTGGCTATTGTAAATAGTGCTGCAGTGAACATTGGGGTGCATGTGTCTTTTTGAATTATGGTTTTCTCTGGGTATATGCCCAGTAGTGGGATTGCTGGGTCATATAGTAATTCTATTTTTAGTTCTTTAAGGAACCTCCATACTGTTCTCCATAGTGGCTGTATCAATTTACATTCCCACCAACAGTGCAGGAGGGTTCCCTTTTCTCCACACCCTCTCCAGCATTTGTTGTTTGTAGACTTTGCTGATGATGCCCATTCTAACTGGTGTGAGGTGGTACCTCATTGGAGTTTTGATTTGCATTTCTCTAATAATTAATGATGTTGAGCAGCTTTTCATGTGCCTCTTGGCCATCTGTATGTCTTCTTTGGAGAAATTTCTATTTAGGTCTTTTGCCCATTTTTTGATTGGGTTGTTTGTTTTTTTAATATTGAGCTGCATGAGCTGTTTGTATATTTTAGAGATTAATCCTTTGTCCGTTGATTCATTTGCAAATATTTTCTCCCATTCTGAGGGCTATCTTTTCCTCTTCTTTGTAGTTTCCTTTGCTTTGCAAAATCTTTTAAGTTTCACTAGGTCCTATTTGTTTATTTTTGTTTTTATTTCCATTACTCTAGGAGGTAGATTAAAAAAGATCTTGCTGTGATTTATGTCAAAGAGTGTTCTTCCTATGTTTTCCTCTAAGAGTTTTATAGTGTCTGGTCTTACATTTAGGTCTCTAATCCATTTTGAAGTGATTCATCCAATCCAGGAACATGATATATCTCTCCATCTGTTTGTATCGTCTTTAATTTCTTTCATCAGTGTTTTATAGTTTTCTGCATAAAGGTATTTTGTCTCCCTAGATAGGTTTATTACTAGGTATTTTATTCTTTTTATTGCATGGTAAATGGGAGTGTTTCCTTAATTTCTCTTTCAGATTTTTCATCATTAGTGTATAGGAATGCAAGAGATTCCTGTGCAATAACTTTGTATCCTGCAACTTGACAAATTCATTGATTAGCTGTAGTAGTTTTCTGGTGGCATCTTTAGGATTCTCTGTAGTATCATGTCATCTGGAAACAGTGACAGTTTTACTTCTTCTTTTCCAGTTTGGATTCCTTTTATTTCTTTTTCTTCTCTGATTGCCATGGCTCGGACTGCCACAACTATGTTGAATAATAGTGGTGAGAGTGGCCATCCATGTCTTGTTCCTGATCTTAGAGGAAATGCTTCCAGTGTTTCACCATTGAGAATGATGTTTGCTCTGGGTTTGTCATATATGGTCTTTATTATGTTGAGGTAGTTTCCCCCTATGCCTACTTTCTGGAGAATTTTTATCAAAGGCTTTTTCTGCATCTATTGAGATGATCATACGGGTTTTTTTTCATCTATTTGTTAATATGGTGTATCACATTGATTGATTTGTGTATATTGAAGAATCCTTGCATCCCTGGGTTAAATCCCACTTGATCATGGTGTATGATCCTTTTAATATGTTGCTGGATTCTGTTTGTTAGTATTTTGTTGAGGATTTTTGCATCTATTTTCATCAGTGATATTTTTCTGTAATTTTCTTTTTTTGTAGTAACTTTGATTTTGGTATCAGGGTGATGGTGGCCTCATAGAATGAGTTTGGGAGTGTTCCTGCCTCTGCAATTTTCGGAAGAGTTTGAGAAGGATAGGTCTTTGCTCTTCTCTAAATGTTTGATGGAATTCACCTGTGAAGCCATCTTGTCCTGGTCTTTTGTTTGTTGGAAGATTTTAAAACACAGTTTCAATTTCATTACTTATGATTGGTCTGTTCGTATTTTCTATTTCTTCCTGGTTCAGTCTTGGAAGTTTATACCCTTCTAAGTGTTTGTTTCTTCCAGGTTGTCCATTTTATTGGCATAGAGTTGCTTGTAGTAGTCTCTTAGGATGCTTTGTATTTCTGCAGTGTCTGTTATAACTTGTTTTTCATTTCTAATTTTATTGATTTGAGTCCTCTCCCTCTTATTCTTGCTGAGTCAGGCTAAATGTTTATCAATTTTATCTTCTCAAAGAACCAGCTGTTAGTTTTTCTGATATATGCTGTTTTTTTCTTTGTTTCTATTTCATTTATTTCTGCTCTGATCGTTATGAATTCTTTCCTTCTACTAACTTTGGGTTTTGTTTGTTCTTCTTTCTCTAGTCCCTTTAGGTGTAAGGTTAGATTGTTTATTTGAGCTTTTTCTTGTTTCTTGAGGTAGGCTTCTATAGCTATAAACTTCCCTCTTAGAACTACTTTTGCTGCATCCCATAGGTTTTGGATCGTTGTGTTTTCATTGTCATTTATCGCTAAGTATTTTTTGATTTCCTCTTTTATTTCATCAGTGATCTCTTGGTTATGTAGTAATGTATTGTTTAGCCTCCATGTGTTTGTGTTTTTTACGTTGTTTTCCCTGTAATTGATCTCTAATATCATAGCATTATGGTCAGAAAAGATGCTTGATATGATTTCAGTTTTCTTGTATTTACTGAGGTTTGATTTTTGACCCAAGATGTGATCTGTCCTGGAGAATGTTCCGTGCGTACTTGAGAAGAAAGTGTAATCTGCTGTTTTTGGATGGAATGTCCTATAAATATCAATTATATCTATCTGGTCTATTGTGTCATTTAAAGCTTGTGTTTCCTTATTAATTTTCTGTTTGGATGATCTGTCCATTGGTGTAAGTGAGGTGTTAAAGTCCCCCACTATTATTGTGTTACTGTTGATTTCCTCTTTTAGAGCTGTTAGCAGTTGCCTTATGTATTGAGGTGCTCCTATGTTGGGTGCATATATATTTGTAATTGTTATATCTTCTTCTTGGATTGATCCCTTGATCATTATGTAGTGTCCTTCCTTGTCTCTTGTAACATTCTTTATTTTAAAGTCTATTTTATCTGATATGAGTATTACTACTCCAGCTTTCTTTTGATTTCCATTTGCATGGAATATCTTTTCCATCCTCTCACTTTTAGTCTGTATGTGTCCCTAGGTCTGAAGTGGGTCTCTTGGAGATGGTATTTAAATGGGTCTTGGTTTTGTATCCATTCAGTGAGGCTGTGTCTTTTGGTTGGAGCATTTAATCCATTCACATTTAAGGTAATTATCAATATGTATGTTCGTATTACCATTTTCTTAATTGTCTTGGGTTTGTATTTCTAGGTCCTTTTCTTCTCTTGTGTTTCCCACTTAGAGAAGTTCCTTTAGCATTTGCTGTTGAGCTCTTTTGCTGGTGCTGAATTCTCTTACTTTTTGCTTGACTGTAAAGCTTTTGATTTCTCCATCGAATCTGAATGAGATCCTTGCTGGGTAGAGTAATCTTGGTTGTAGGTTCTTCCCCTTCATCACTTTAAATATGTCATGCCACTCCCTTCTGGTTTGTAGAGTTTCTTCTGAGAAATCAGCTGTTAACCATATGGGAGTTCCCTCTATGTTATTTGTCGTTTTTCCCTTGCTGCTTTCAGTAAATTTTCTTTGTCTCTACGTTTTGTCAATTTGATTCTATGTGTCTCGGCATATTTCTCCTTGGATTTATCCTGCCTAGGAGTCTCTATGCTTCCTGGACTGGGCGGCTATTTCCTTTCCCATGTTAAAAAAGTTTTCGACTATAATCTCTTCACATATTTTCTCAGGTACTTTCTCTCTCTCTCCTTCTGGGATCTCTATAATGCAACCGTTGTTGCACTTAATGTTGTCCCAGAGGTCTCTTAGGCTGTCTTCATTTCTCTTCATTCTTTTTTCTTTGTTCTGTTCCATGGCAGTGAATTCCACCATTCTGTCTTCCAGGTCACTTATCCATTCTTCTGCCTTAGTTATTCTGCTACTGATTCCTTCTAGTTTATTCTTTATTTCAGTTATTGTATTGTTCATCTCTGTTTGTTCTTGAATTCTTCTAGGTGTTTTTTCTTTAATTGTTTTAGGTCTTTGTTAAACATTTCTTTCATATTCTCGATCTTTGCCTCCATTCTTTTTCTGAGGTCCTGGATCATCTTCACTGTCATTATTCTGAATTCTTTTTCTGGAAGGTTGCCTATCTCCACTTTATTTAGTTGTCTTTCTGGGGTTTTATCTTGTTCCTTCATCTGGTCCATAGCCCTCTGCCTTCCATCTTGTCTATCTTTCTTGAATGTGGTTTTTGTTCCTAGGCTGCAGGATTGTAATTCTTCTTCCTTCTTCTTTGTGCCCTCTGGTGGATGAGGCTATCTAAGAGGCTTGTACAAGCTTCCTGATGGGAGGGACTGGTGGTGGGTAGAGCTGGGTTTTGCTCTGGTGGCCAGAGCTCAGTAAAACTTTAATCCACTTGTCTACTGATGGGTGGGGCTGGGTTCCCTCCCTGTTGGTTTTTTGGCCTCAGGTGACCTAACACTGGAGCCTACCTGGTCTCTTTGGTGGGGCTAATGGCAGACTCTAGGAGGGCTCATGCCAAGGTGTACTTCCCAGAATTTCTGCTGCCAGTGTCCTTGTCCTCATGGTGAGCCACAGCCATCCCCCCTCCCGCCTCTGCAGGAGACCCTCCAACACTGGCAGGTAGGTCTGGTTCAGTCTCCTATGGCGTGACTGCTCCTTCCCCTGGGCCCTGATGCACACACTACTTTGTGTGTGCCCTCTAAGAGTGGAGTCTCTGTTTCCTCCAGTCCTGTCGAAGTCCTGTAATCAAATCCCACTAGCCTTCAAAGACTGATTCTCTGGGCATTCTTCCTCCCATTGCCAGACCCCCAGGTTGGGAAGCCTGACGTGGGGCTCAGAACCTTCACTCCAGTGGGTAGACTTCTGTGGTATAAGTGTTCTCCAGTGTGTGAGTCATCCACCTAGTAGTTATGGGATTTGATCTTGTTTTTGTTTTTTTTCTGTGGTACGCGGGCCTCTCACTGTTGTGGCCTCTCCCGTTGCAGAGCACAGGCCCTGGACACACAGGCTCAGCGGCAATGGCTCACGGGCCCAGCTGCTCTGCGGCACGTGGGATCTTCCCAGACCAGGGCATGAACCCATGTCCCCTGCATCGGCAGGCGGACTCTCAACCACTGCGCCACCAGGGAAGCCCTATGGGATTTGATTTTATTGTGACTGTGCCCCCTCCTACCATCTCATTGTGGCGTCTCCTTTGTATTTGGATGTGGGGTATCTTTTCTGGTGAGTTCCAGTGTCTTCCAGTTGATGCCTGTTCAGCAGTTAGTTCTTTGTTCCCCTTCTGATGAGAGGTCTGTTAGAGGCAATCAGCCATCTAGTGCCTAGCTGGTCTTCCTTGGAAATGGTGCCATTTGGATCTCAGTGTTGGTCTCTGTTATTAACAGGTTTTGCACACAATAAATTTGAGCTTCGTTGAGAGAAATTTCAGGCTGCTGAGCTCTGTATAGCCTCTACCCCTCTATCAGGGGCTCATTGAACATGAGCTCATTGAGCAAACATCAGAGTGCCTGGAGAGAGAGGCTGACTTCAGAGAATGAGTGTTGTGTATCTAATTCTTGAGAGCGTCTGATGTGGATAACCTCTGGTGGGTATTTATGTAGAACACTTTTATACTCTGTGCCAAGATATACATCAACTTACTTCACTCTCAGACCTCACTGTCAACTTTTTTCAAGTCTGTAATTTATCAGCCAGCATATAATGTCACCTAGGAATTGGTGTCAGTTTTTACCATGAGCCATCTCCATCTTATGTAAAGTGGAAAACCAACCCACTGGGAAGATACCCCATCACCACTCTCTTTCTCTTTTCTCCATTTCCACCTAGGACAGAACACTGTGTATGTACAATTAATAATGCAGATCTTTCCTTTTTTCTTTTTCCATTAACGGGTCTTACAGTGTTTTCTGTGAGGCTGTAAGTCGGATGAGGAAGAGACAGTGAAGCAGAAGGTGTAGGCACTGAAATCTGAACCACTTTGTGCATTTTACCCATACACTCTGGATTGCTAGTGTTGGATTGTGTGCAGTTTCCACTTTACAGTGCAGTGACTGCTGAAAATGTCCCAATTTTATGATTGGTAAATGTACAACACCAAGTACATCATAAGTGATTTAGATTGCATAGGTACTTGGTACCCTGTAGTCATGTATTCAGTTTCTTCTTGTGCCCAGTCAGCAAAGCAGAGGCTGCTTTCCAACTGGAGTATAGTTGTCAGATAAAGAAGGCCAGCAGGACATAACCCAGCTCCAGAGTGCTCAGGGTCTGCACTGTGGTTCTTCTATGGGAGTTTGCTAGATGTTTTATTCAGCATCTCTCTAGCACAGGTATTTCCAGAACAGTATGTCTACAAGTCCCAAATGACAGGGCGGCATGCACTGCACTCTATACTTGCTGCAGAGCCTTTTTGCTTCAAGCCCTCACTCAAAATCAGGAGGCTTTCAGTTAACACAGTAAATACCTTGAAACAGTGTGCTGGAATAAATGATAGTTACCCCCAAATTTAGAGTACCACTACCATTGGGTCTCTTTCTTCATTGGTGAGCCGCCATCCTATCCACAGGCTCTGCTCTCACAGAATCCTCTGTGAGAACCCATACAGAACCCATGGATACGGAGGGCTGACTGCACCACACCATTTTATATAAGGGACTTGAGCATCCACAGATCTCGGTATCTGTGGGGATCCTGGAACCAATCTCCCGCCCATATCGATGGACGGCTGTGTAGCAGGGGTTTTTTTGGTGGTGGTGGTGGTTGGGTTTTTGTTGTTATTGTTTTGTGGTGTTGTTTTTTGTTTGTTTATTTTATAGAAGATACTCCAGAGTGTTACAGGTCAGTGGGTCCAGAAGCCTCACTGTGGCAGGCCTCTAAATGTTCATGGGTATTTGGTGCCCACCTCTGGCACACATTTATTAGTTCTTACTCATTAGGTTCAAAGGGGAAAATATTATCAATATAAGGAGCCAGAATAATATTTTTTTGGCTATCAGGAAAATCAAGCTCCCTTTGGAATATATTATGGACAGAGAAGAGGAGGTTAGTATAGTTCAGTGACAAGATAATAATAGCATAGTCTTGTCCCAAAGATGTGAGGACAAACAGCTTCTAACTAACTTTGCACATAGTAATAAGGGAAGAAGTCGTCAAGTTAATATCTGTATACTGGGTGCCAAGGAATGTGTTGTTTTGTTCCTGAAAACGACCGCATTCACGAAGACCACTGTAATTGACATCATTGCCTCACTAAGTTTGTGCTGATGTATATTAGAAAACATGATGGCTTTTGCACTGTTCAGACAAGATAAAAGGGAATGAATGGCTCTCATTACGAGGGTCAGAAGATCATTTTTTGAGGACTGCTGACTTAGAACACCAGTTGGTTACCTGAACCAAAGAACAAGGGCTATTATGATAGGTAGGGTTCTCAAAATATGATGCCCAGACTAGAAGCATTGCTATCACTTAGAAACTTAGACATGCAGATTGATGGGCTCCATCAAAGCCCTACTGAGGCAGAGACTTTGGAGGTGGTACCCAGCAATCTGTATTTTAACAAATCCTCCAGATGACTCTGGTGTATGATAATATTTGAAAACTACTGTTCTCTACTTCTTAAATCTATACCAAGTCTTAATTCTTGGACAGCGTAAATCATCACAGGATGTCTTTGAGCTTTTGAGATGGATTGGAGTCATCAGTCTACCTATGACCTGACCTCCGTAAGTCCCCTCTGTGATTTGTGAAACATATTAATATTTTCAGTACCTAGGGATTAGCATTAGTGACTAGCCAGTACCTAATTATATCCAGAAGGTCTGTGCATTTTCACTTGTGTAATGCACAGAAATGGTGGGAAATGGCCACAGGCATCTCTGGGTAAGGCTCGATCTGTGATTTTTAGTATACTGCTCTGGTTACATTGTAAGGTCTGCTTTTCTATCAAGGGATTCTAGGTCCCTTAAATTAGTTTAAGTCTGGGCATTTTATAAGAGGCCACAATTCTCTAGTTAGTCATATCTGTGCCACCAGACATAGACTCTTTCTCCCTATATATGTAAAGCACTGCCTTAATAAACTTTAGTCTATTTTTTAATTGAAGTATAGTTGATTTACAATATTTGTTCCAGGTATACAGCAGAGTGATTCAGTATTTTTACAGATTATATTATAGGTTATTACAAGATATTGGGTATAATTCCCTGTGCTATACAGTAAATCCTTGTTGCTAATCTATTTTATGCATAGTAATTTGTATCTGTTACTCCCATAGCCATACTTTGTCCACCCCGCCCTTTGGTAACCACAAGTTTGTTTTCTGTGTCTGTGAGTCTGTTTCATTTGTATATACATTCATTTGTATTGTTTTTTAGTTTCCACACATAAATTATATCATATAGTATTTGTCTTTATCTGACTTATTTCACTAAGCATAATATTCTCTAGATCCATACACATTGCTGAAATTGACAATATTTCATTCTTTATTATGACTGAGTAATAATTTATGGAGATTTTATATACATATAGAAAATCTCCACATCTTCTTAAGCCAATAACTTGTTGTTGGGCACTTGAGTTGCTTCCGTGTCTTGGCTGTTGTAAATAGTGCTGCTATGAACATTGAGGTGCATGTATCTTTTTGAATTAGTGTTTTCATTTTTCCAGGATATACACCCAGGAGTGGAATTGCTGGATCATATGGTAGTTCTATTTTTAGTTTTTGTGAAGAACCTCCATACTCTTTTCCACAGTGGCTGCACCAATTTACATTCCCACCAACAATGTATGAGGTTCACTTTTCTCCACATCCTCTCCAACATTTGTTATTTGTAGAATTTGATTCTGACAGGTGTAAGGTGATATCTCATTGTGGTTTTGATTTGCATTTCTCTAATAAATAGCAATGTTGAGCTTTTTCTGTGTGTGCCTGTTACTCATCTGGATGTCTTCTCTGGAGAGATGTCTATTCAGGTCTTCTGTGCATTTTCTGATCGGGTTATTTTTTTGATACTGTGTTGTATGTATATGTTGGTTGCATTGTTTGCAAGTATTTTCTTTCATTCCATAGGTTGTCTTTTTATTTTGTTAATGGCTTCCTTTGCTGTGCAAAAGCTTTTAAGTTTAATTAGTTCTCATTAGTTTATTTTTGCTTTTATTTCCTTTGTCTTAGGAGACTGATCCAAGAAAACATTACTATGATTTATGTCAAAGAGTGTTCCACCTGTGTTCTCTTCTAGGAGTTTTATGGTTTCAGGTCTTACATTTAGGTCTTCAATCCATTGTGAGTTTATTTTTGTATATGGTGTGAGGGAATGTTCTAATCTCATTGGTTTACAAGTGGCTGTCTAGCTTTCCCAGAACGACTTGTTGAAGGGACTGTCTTTTCTCCATTGTATAATCTTGCTTCCTTTGTCATAAATTAATTGACCTTAGGTGCACACGTATATTTCTGGGCTCTCTATTCTGTTCCATTGATCTGTGTGTCTGCTTTTAGCCAACATCATGCTGTTTTGATTACTGTAGCTTTGTAATATAGTCTGAAGTCTGGGAGGGTTAAACCTCCAGCTTTTTTCTTTTTTCTCAGATTACTTTGGCAATCCAGGGTCTTTCATGGGTCCATATACATTTTAGGATTATTTGTTCTAATTCTGTGAAAAATGTCCTGGGTATTTTGATAGGGATTACACTAAATCTGTAGATTGTTTTGGGTAGGTTGACCATTTTATTGATAATAATATTGATTTTTCCAATCGAAGAGCATGGGATATCTTTCCATTTCTTTGAATCATCTTCATTTTCCTTCATCAGTATTTTACAGTTTTCAGAGTATAGGTCTTCACCACCCTAGTTAAGTTTATTCCTAGGCTTTTTTATTCTTTTTGATGTAATTTTAAAGAGGATTTTAAAAAACTTCCTCTTTCCTATAGTTCATTATTAGTGTATAGAAATGCAACCGATTTTTGTATGTTAATCTTTTTTTTTTTTTTTTTTTGCGGTGTGCAGGCCTCTCACTGTTGTGGCCTCTCCCGTTGTGGAGCACAGGCTCTGGACGCATAGGTTTAGCGGCCATGGCTCACGGGCCTAGCCGCTCCACGGTATTTGGGATCTTCCCAGACCGGGGCACGAACCCGTGTCCCCTGCATCTGCAGGCGGACTCTCAACCACTGTGCCACCAGGGAAGCCCTGTATGTTAATCTTATATGTTGTAACTTTGCTGAATTCATTTATTAATTCTAATAGTTTTTAGGTGGAGATTTTAGCGTTCTCTATACACAGTATCATGTCATCTGCAAAGAGTGACTGTTTTACCTCTTCCTTTTCCATTTGGATACAGTCTATTTCTTTTTCTTGCCTGATTGCTGGGGCTAGGACTTCCAAAAATATGTTAAATAGAAGCAGCAGGAATGGGTATCCTTGTTCCTGGTTTGGAGTGCTAAAGCCTGTGCAGGGCTTAAGGCAGGACTTCCTCTCTGCACCAGGGCTGTCAGGGGCAGGGTCTTCTCCCCAGGTGCTGGAGCAGAAGCCCTGAGGGTCAAGTTGGAGCAGGCTCTGTTCCCTTAGAGTGCATGTTTTGCCCCAAAGGAGGGGAGTGCTGAAATAAGTGAGGGTTGTGCACTCCCTAAGGTTCAACATGCTGCCTGTGTAGCTGTTCACTGCTCTGCTTTGACGAAGGCCAAGGTTGTGTCCCTTCCCCTGTTGTGGTTGTCCCATATCTAGTACCAGACTGTGGTATAGGGTAGGTGGAGCTGACACATTCGCTAGGCTGGGGCTGGGGTTCGGGCCATCGTGGCTGAAGGAATTGAAGGGGTGGCACTGTTAGCAGTAGTTTATGTTGCTTCTGTGGTGCTGGTTGAGTATCAACACTGGCTGCTGCTGGCCCTCCTGGAACACACCTCAGGCCCCTGAGCCTCCTGTGCATCCCTGGATCAAGTCTTCTCCCAGGACCTGTCTGCCCCAGATCCCTCACTAAGCAGTGGTGTGGAGTGAGTAGAGCAGGGCTGTTCACCCAGCTTGGACTGGGGAGTGCGGCAAGGTGACAGCTGCCAGTGCAGAACTCTTTCTGCCCTGTCTATTTGCTAGATGGCACCCACACACTCCTTGCAAGTGGAGTCTAGGCTTCTCCACCCCTTTTATCTATCCTAGTGGTTCTCCCAGCAGCCAAGGGGGCTTGTCTCCTGTGCAGGGGACCCCAGGACTGGGACTCCCAGTTTGAGGCTCAACCTGCTGACTCCCCAGGGTGAGTATCTGCCCTTGCTTTCCTTCTTTTCCTTTCATATCCCTCCCAGGGTCACTGGTCCCAACCTGATACCCCTTTTCCATCTACCTGGTTATGTGGAAATCCCTTGATTATATAGGAGTTCTGCTGGCTTCCAGTTAGTTTTCTGTAAGAATTGTTCTACATGTAGATGTATTTTTGATGAGTCTGTGGGGAAAGGTGTGCTCCATGTCCTCCCATTCCACCATCTTGGTCCGACTTCTCAATCTATTTTATTTCTAGGGAACTTGTGATCAATTAACAATCACCACAGACCCCTATGGGTCAGAATATTCTGATTATCATACTGTTCCTGTGAATTTTGGTGAAAATTGTGCCGAAGTTTTGTTGCTGACTTTTCAGTATAACAACCTGCCCCTTCCCATGTAGAGTCTTATTATTCTCTTTAAAAGCAGGGATCTCAATTCCATTGCAGCATCCTCCAGCATTATCTCTGACCTGCAGAAGTTAGCTACCAGAGAACTTGTTTTGGAAGCTGGTGCTCTTTTGTCAATGTATTTTTTTAAATTTTTCTTTCAGTTTTATTGAGATATAATTGACATAGAACACTGTACAAGGTTAAGGTGTACAGTATAACGACTTGACTTACATATATTGTGAAATGATTACCACAATAAGTTTAGTTAACAGCCAGCTGGGGGGAGCCAGATGTCCACCCCGGGTTCTCTTTATCCCACCGGAGGAACTACCTGTAGGCTCAGGGAAGTCCTCTAGGTTTGGTGCTGTTCCAGCCCCGGGGAAGGGCGAGGGTGGTCAGTGTGTAGCCATTACTGTTACCCTTCTAATGCCGTCCATCTCTGTCTCTGAGGTGCAGGGTGTGCTTCAGCCACACCCCCATGTGCTAGGATTTTCAGTGTCCATAAATAGTTCTTAGTTGTTCTTGGAAGGGGAAGTGAGGTCAGGAACAACCTCTGACACCATCTTGGTGACATCACTCTCCCAATTTGCCAATGTATTTCTTAATGCATTTCTGAGCCTTCCATGAAGATAAACTGAGTGGGTGGCTGAGCAACTTCAAAGTAGTTCCATTCAGACATCTCCATCTCCTTGAGCTTTTGTTCTCTTCTTCTAGAGAAGGTTTAATCCACCATTGAATCCAGGCTTAAATTAGCCAGCCTAGATGTCTATTAATATGACTCCTAGATGCTCAAGGTAACACATTAAATCATGAATTCTGGGTGACAATATAAACTCAGGTTAATAAAGTCTTATATTGTTTTGCATTTTTGGTCTAACATCCCTAGAATCTACTCACATGAATGCTCCTCAGATTCCTGCCTAAACAAATTTGATGAATATTTTCATTTTTCTCACCAGGTCTATACTTGATATTGTGATCTAATTCTCCTGTGAGCCTCTAGGAAGTAAGTAGTGATGGTAATTGGTCCTGAGAAGAGTTGGCATCTTCTGTGATAACAACTTTCAAATGTTTCTATGCAAGGAGAAAGCTAGTTCCATTCAAAAAAATAAAATGGGGAGAGGAGGTGTCTGTTTGGTAAAGGAGTCCTAGGGATATTTGATGGTTTAAAGCAGCAGTCCCCAACCTTTTTGGCACCAGGGACCGGTTTCATGGAAGACAGTTTTTCCATGGATTGGGGGGATGGTTCAGGTGGTAATGTGAGCAATGGGGAGTGGCAGAGGAAGCTTCGCTTGCTCCCCCACTACTCACCTCCTGCTGTGTGGCAGGGGTTGAGGACCCTGGTTTAAAGTTCACAAGATTATTTGTGTCTGCTTAAATGCCCTGTCCCCATATCTCAGAGTCCCATGATTATAATCAAGACTTGGGCTTATGTTTCAGCCATAATTGTCCGGATTCACCAGCTGGCATATAGGTGTTCTAATTTTTCACCTAAGTTCTAAATTGGCATTCAGGGCCTTTGATTTCTTTCTTTTCCTTGTTTGCACTCTCCTGCATCTTTTTAATCACCTTTGTCATCATAACAATGAAGAGTCATACATGATCTCTCAACGTGTTACATTTTATTTTCATTCCATGACACTTTACCACAAATGTTAATCTGGGTATTTGTGAATCCATTACATTGTCATCAATTACTAGAGCAAGAAAGTAATTTGTGTTCTTCTTAAACATATGAGCAATGCAATACTAGAGTCCCATTTCCTAGGGTCACTTGTACAAATTACTTGATCCCTCAGAATTTAAGCAGAAAAGAAGTAACTTACTCAGTTGATTAATTTGAGTTTAATAAAAATATTTTAAAGTAAGTGAGCAGGATTAAGGGAAACCAACAGTCATGGGCAAGTATCTCTCTTATGTCTGAAGGGGCAAAGGACAGGAGAAAGAGTGAGTGGGAACCAGAACCAGGAGGGAGAATCTCTAGTCTTATGAGAGAGTCACTTGACAGAAGCTGTAACCTTCACTAGAGGGATGTAATCAATCCATTGCAATCCAGCAGGGAGGTGGGTGGATGAATAAATACTCTCTCTTTGCTCTCTGATCTCCTGCAATTACCTCTTATTGGCTGATGTCTAACAGAATCCAGGGTTCAAGGGAGCCCATTATGTAGTCCATAAATTCAGTCTTCCAGAATTGGAGAAGAATTGAGAGTAGGTCTGGAGAAGTCATGGAAAGCATCTAAGATACACTCCCATTTATTTGAGTTTTCTTTATTGCCTCTAAATAAACTGTTATCCTACAGAAAGGTCTTATTTGGAGGGGCTTACTATTTAAAATGGCATTTTAAAAATTGCATTTCTAACTATATTTCTGTTGGTATAAGGAACGGCAGTGGACATCGATATATTTTTGGTTTCAGGTATACAACATAATGATTTGATATTTGTACGTATTACAAGATTATCACCACAATAAGTCTACTTGACATCTGCCACCATACATAGTTACAAATTTTTTCTTATGATGGGAACATTTAAGATTTACTCTATTAGTAACTTTTAAATATACAATAATGTATTATTAACTATAGTCACCATGCTGTACATTACATCCCCAGATCTTATTTATTTTATAACTGTAAGTTTTTACCTTTTGACTTCTTCCTTCATGCATTTTACACACCCCCGAAACCCTACCTCTGACAACCACCAAACTATTCTCAGAAGCTATGAGCTTGTTTATATTTTATTTTGTTTTTAAGATTCCATATATGAGAGATCATTGGTATTTGTCCTCTGTCTGACTTATTTCACTTAGCATAATGCCCTCAAGTTCCACCCATGTTATCACAAATAGCAAGATTTTATTCTTTTCTATGGCCAAATAATATTCCATTACATAGATATACCACAATTTCTTTACCCACTCATTCATGGATGGACATCTAGGTTGTTTCCATTTCTTGGCTATTATAAATAATGCTACAATGAACATGGGGGTGCAGATATGTTTTCAACTTAGTGTTTTCCTTTTCTTTGAATAAATGCCCAGTAGTGGATTGCTGGAATATGGCAGTTTTAGTTTAAATTTTTTGAGGAACCTGCATACTGTTTTCCATAGTGGCTGCATCAATTTACATTCCCACCAACAGTGCACAAGTGTTCCCTTTTATCCATGTCCTTGCAAACACTTGTTATTATTGTTTTATTGAAAATGGTTATTCTAGTGGGTATGTGATATCTCATTGTGGTTTTGATTTGCATTTCCCAGATGATTAGTGATGTTGAGCATCTTTTCACATACCTGTTGGCCATCTGTAGGTGATCTTTGGGAAAAAAGATCTAGTCAGATGTTCTGCCTAATTTTTAATTGGACTTTGTTATTCAGTTATATCTATTCTTTATGTGTTTGGATGTTAGCTCATTATCAGTTATATGATTTGCAACTATTTTGTCCCATTTGGTAGGTTGTCTTTACACTTTGTTGATGGCTTCCTTTGTTGTTCAGAAGCTTTTTAGTTTGATATGGTCCCCCTTGTTTATTTTTGCTTCTATTTCTTTTGCTTTGATGAGAGATCCAAAAAAATCATCAGCAAGACCAATGTCAAGGAGCTTACCGCCTATATTTTCTTCTAGGAGTTTCATGGTTTTAGAGTTCCATGGCTACATTCAAGACTTTAATCCATTTTGAGTTGATTTTTGTGTAAGGTGTAAGATAGGGATCCAGTTTCATCATTTTGCATGTAGCTATCTGGTTTTCCCAACCCACTTATTGAAGAGACTTTCCCCATTGTATATTCTTGGCTCCTTTGTCATAAATTAATTTGTCATATAGGCATGGGTTTACTTCTGGTCCCATTGATCTATGTGTATGTTTTTATGCCAATATCATACTGTTGTGATTACTATAACCTTGTAATATAGTTTGAAATCAGGGAGCATGATGCCTCCAGCTTTGTTCTTCTTTATCAAGATCGCTTTGGTTTTTTGGGTCTTTTTTGGTTCCATACAAATTTTGAGATTGTTTGTTCTGTTTCTGTGAGAAATGCCATTGGAATTTTGATAGGAATTGCATTGAATCTGTAGATTGCTTTGAGTAGTATGGGCAATTTAACAATACTAATTTTTCCCATCTATGAGCATAGAATATCTTTCCATTTGCTTGTGTCTTCGTCAATTTCTTTCATTAATGTTTTATAGATTTCAGTATACAGGTCTTTTACCTCCTTAATTCAATTTATTCCTAGGTTGTGTTTTTTTTTTTTTTGATTAAACTGTGGGACATATGTTTGGCTATAATTTTTTTTAACATCTTTATTGGAGTATAATTGATTTACAATGTTGTGTTAGTTTCTGCTGTATAACAAAGTGAATCAGCTATACATATACATATATCCCCATATCCCCTCCCTCTTGCGTCTCCCTCCCACCCTCCCTATTCCACCCCTCTAGGTGGTCACAAAGCACTGAGCTGATCTCCCTGTGCTACATGGCTGCTTCCCACTAGCTCTTCCTAGGTATTTTATTCTTTTTGATGCAGTTGTAAATGGGATTGTTTTCTTAATTTGTCTTTCTGGTTATTCCTTGTTAGTGTATTGAAATGCAGCTAATTTTTGTATATTGATTTTGTGTCCTGTAACTTTACTGAATTATTTTGTTAGTTCTAACAGTTATTTTGGTGGAGACTTTAGGGTGTTTTATATATAATATGTCATCCGCAAATAATGAAAGTTTTACTTCTCTTTCCAATTTGGATGACTTTTATTTCTTTTTCTTGTCTAATTATTTTGGATAGAACTTCCAATATTATGTTGAATAAAACTGATGAGAGTGGGCATCCTTGTCTTGTTCCTGATCTTAAAGGAAAAGCTTTCAGCTTTTCACTGCTGATAATGAAATGATGCTAGCTGTAGCCTTGTTATATATGGCCTTTATTATGTTGAGTTATGTTCCCTCAATACCCAGTTTGTTGAGAGTTTTAGTCATAAATGGATATTGAATTTTGACAAATGCTTTTCCTCCCTCTATTGAGATGATGATATAATTTTTTTATCCTTCATTTTGCTAATGTGGTGCATCACATTTATTGATTTTGTAGATGTTGAATCATCCTTGCATCTCTAGAATAAATCCAGCTTGATCATACTGCGAATTTGGGTTGCTAATATTTTGTTGAGGATTTTTGTATTATGTTAATCAGGGATATTGGACAGTAATTTTTTTTTTCTTTTGAATTCCTTGTCTGATTTGATATGAGGGTAATGCTGGCCTTGTAAAATGAGTTAGGAAGTGTTCCCTTCTTTTCTAATTTTTTGGAGACTTTGAGAAGGGGATGGTATTAATTCTTTGAATGCTTGGTAAAATTCACCAGTGAAGCCATCTTGTCCTGGACTTTTCTTTGTTGGGAGGTATTTGTTTACTGATTTGCTCTCCTTACTAGTAATCAGTCTGTTTAAATTTTCTATTTCTTCATGAATCAGTCTTGGTGGGTTGTATATGTTTCTAGAAACTGATCCATTTCTTCTAGATTGTTGAATTTATTGACATATAATTGTTCATAGTAGTCTCTTATCCTTTATATTTCTGTGGCATCAGTGATAACATCTGTTTCATTTCTGATTTTATTTATTTGGGCCCTCTTTTTTTCTTCGTGAGTCTGGACAAAGGTTTGTTGATTTTGCTTATCTTTTCAAAGAACCAGCTCTTAGTTTCATTGATCTTTTCTATTTTTTTAATCTCAATTTTATTTATTTCTCCTCTGATCTTTATTGTTTTCTTTCTTCTACAAACTTTGGTCTTTGTTTGTTCTTCTGTTTCCCTGAGATGTCATGTTAGATTGATTATTTGAGGTTTTTCATGTTTACTGTTGTAAGCATGTTTTCCTATAAACTTCCCTCTTAGAACTGCTTTTGCTGCATTCCCTGTTTTGGTATGTTGTATTTCCATTATTATTTCTCTCAAGGTATTTTTTTAAATTTCTCTTTTGATTTCTACTTTGACCCATTGGTTGTTTAGTAGCATGTTATTTAATCTTCACAATTTGTGAATTTTTTCAGTTTGCTTCTTGTAATTGATCTCTAGTTTCTTGCCATTGTGGTTGGAACAGATATTTTATATGATTTCAGTCTTCTTAAATTCATTAAGACTTCTCTTGTGGCCTAATATATGATCTATCCTGGAGAATGTTCCATGTGCACTTGAAAAGAATGTGCTTTTGATGGAATGTTCTGTATACGTCAGGTTCATCTGGTCTAACCTGTCATTTAAGGCCAATGTTTCCTTATTGATTTTCTGTTTGGATGATCTAGCCATTGATGTAAGTGGCACATTAAAGTCCTTTACTATTATTGTATTGCTGTCTGTTTCTCTCTTTAGGTCTGGTAAATTTTGCTTTATATATTTAGGTGTTCCTGTGCTGGGTGCATAAATATTGATAAATGTTATACGTTTGATCCTTGAACAATGCAGGAGTTAGTGGTGTTGACATCCCATGAAATCAGAAATTTGCATATAACTTTATAGTCAGCCCCTTGTATAGATGGTTCCACATCTGTGAATTCAACCATGGATTGTGGAGTACTATAGTATTTTTTTGAAAAAATCAACATAAAAATGGACCTTTGCAGCTCTCTCTCTCTCTCCCCCTTTCTCTCTTTCTCCCCCCCCCTCCTTCCCTCCCTCCCTCCCTCTCTCTCTCCTTTTGGGATCCCTATAATGTGAATGTTAGTCTGCTTGATATTTTCTCATTAGTCTCTTAAGCTATCTTTACTTTTATTTTTAATCTTTTTTATTTTTTCTGCTCTGATTGGATGAGTTCAAATACCACGTCTTTAAGTTCACTGATTCTTCTGCTTCATCTAGTCTGTTGAACCCCTTTGGTGTAATTTTAGTTTGGTAGTTATATTTTCTGTCTCATTGTTGAAGTTCTCACCATATTTATCTATTCTTCTCCTGAGTTCAGTGAACATCCTTATGACCATTACTTTTAACTCTTTATCAGGTGAATTACTTATCTATGTCTCATTACATTTTTTCTTTTGTTTCTTTCTGAGTTTTATCTTGTCATTTTGTTTGGAACATTTCCTTTGTTTCTTCATTTTACTTGACTCTTTGTGTTAGTTTCTATGTATTAGATGAAACAGTCAACTCTCCCAGCCTTGAAGAAGTGGCCTTGCGTAGGAGATTAACCTTATTGTTCAACCCTTCCCTAGCTCTTGGTTATCTTTCAAACCTTTATGATTGTCCCAGCAGCCTATTTTATTTCTAATAGCTTCCAGTAGTTGAGTATTTGCCAGGACCTGTCAGTATCCCACAGCGGAGGGTCTCAGTCAGCACCTAGATTCAGGCTGATGCAAGCCAGATCCTAAGGCAGCAGCTTTTAAAATGATCAAATATATATAGTCCTGTGGGAACACAAGTGTATGACCTACTGGCCACCAGAGCCAGGCCATCTGGAGTCGTCACCTGGGTGTCAGTTGCAAAACTCCATGCTCCAAGCAGGTGTATAAACTCCTATCTGGGTGATACTGGGGAACTGTAGCAAGGCAGAGGGAGAGTGCAAACATAGCATCCATTGGCCTACATTCCCTGAGAGCACCTCCATAGGCCTCTCAATGTGTGCCAAAACCTGAAGCCTGGCCCTCGGGCTGAAACTCCAGAACAAGCAAATAGGCCTCTTTCATAGAAGGACTTGGGGTGTGTTTCATTCTGCTATCTGTGCAGTGCCCTGGGAGTGTAGCTTGCCGAGAACTGCAGGGGTGTTGCAGTCCCTGGGACCCAGTAATGCAAGCCACTTGACCACCAGGGCCAGGGGCTCAAGGGGTGTCCCCTGGGTGGCAGTCATAGAAACTGGGGTGCCAGATGTGTGTCAGAGCTCCCCTCTGGGAGACACTGGCACTCAAGAGCACTGCAGAGGGAGAGCACACATATAATGCTGACCCTCCAAGGTCTCTGGAAAGCGTTATAGTCAGCCGTTAGATGTGTGTTTAATTAGAATTCTGCTCCTCAGGCGGAAGCTATGATGAGAAACTAATAGGCCTCTTTCACAGAAAGACTGAGCTCCTGGGTCTGTTGCCTTTTGCTGAGCCCTAGGAGTGGTCGCTCTTTAAGAATTATTTGTCGGTTGCTTTTAGTCCTGTGGGACCTGTGAGCATAAACCCCGCTGGCCACCAGGGCCAGGTGATGTAGAGCTGTCCCCTGGTAGCAGCCACTAAAATGGGGGCACCAGACAAGGGTATAAGTTCCTTTCTAGGGAACACTGGCAAGCTAGAGTAAGGCAGAGGGAGAGTGCAAAGATTGTCTCTACTGGCCTCTGTTTTCCGACAGCCCCTATGCATGCCCCTAGGTGTGTGCCAAACCAAAAGCCTGACCCTCAGACCAAAGCTCCAGGATAAGCAAATAGGCCTCTTTCTCAGAAAGATTGGGAGTGTGTTTCATTCTGCTGTCTGTGCAGTGCCCTGGGGTTGGTAAACTGCCAAGAGCCATCCCTCCGATCATTCTAGTCCTGCAGGACTGTCGTCCCCCTGACCTCCGGAGCCAGGTGATCAAGGCACATGCCCAGGGTGGGTCCCACAAAAACCAGAGAACCAGAGAAGAAACCCAGGGCACCAGACACATGTAAAACTTCCCCTCTGAGAGATCCTGGCACACTGGAGTGTGGCAGAGGGAGAGCGTGCAGGTGGTAACTGCTGGCTGGAGTGAGGCAGAGGGGGAGAATAAGGATAGTGCCGCTGGAAGGAAAAAGAAGATGGTAAGTGAAGATGGTGCCCACCAGCCCCTGACCCCAGAGATGATCCCAGCAGACTTCTAGGTATGTGGTAATGTAGATGCCTGCCCCTCAGGCTGATGCTTTAAGAGTAGCAAGTGAGCTTCTTTCATATAAAATCTGGGCAAGATCAGCTGTTTCCCCGGGGCGAATGAGTACTGAGTGTGTGAGCCCTTTAAAAGCTGTTTCTCAGATTGCTATTGCCTTGTGGGTCTCGTGGTCATGACCCCCAGTGGTTTTCAAAGCTAGGTGTTTGGAGGCTCATATCTCAGGTGCAAGTCTTAAAAGTTGGGGTGCCCAATGTGGGGTTCAAACCCTTCACTCTACAGGAAGAAGCTCCTGATGGGGGGTCATTACTCCAGGGGCGGGCTTTATGGCAAGATTGTGTCTCAGCTTCTCCTACCCACTTCATTGTGGGGTTTTTTGTAGTTCACTTGATGTGTAGTCATTGTTTAGCTAGTTTTTAGGTTTTTCTCAGAGGAAATTGTTCCATATGTAGCTGTAGATCCAGTGTGTCTGTGAGAGGAGGTGAGTTCAGGATCTTTCTATGTTGCCGTCTTGAACCAATGACGTCAATATTTTGATTTCCTATCTGTCTAACTTACTAAATTCTCTTACTTACAATTTTTTAATTTTTTTTTTTTGAGGTACGCGGGCCTCGCACTGTTGCGGCCTCTTCCGCTGCGGAGCACAGGCTCCGGACGCGCAGGCTCAGCAGCCATGGCTCACGGGCCCAGCCGCTCCACGCCATGTGGGATCTTCCCAGACCCGGGGCACGAACCCGTGACCCCTGCATCGGCAGGCGGACTCCCAACCACTGCGCCACCAGGGAAGCCCTTACTTACAATTTTAAGTGTGTCTGTATATTCCTTTGCATTATCTATTGAGACAGCTTTTTATCTGTAAAGAATTTTTTTTTTTCTGATTTCACAATCTTTGTAACTTTTCCTCCCATCTGTTTTGGTTTGTTTCTCACTGCCTCTTTGATCAGATCTTTATTCGAAATGAGCTGTCCAAAATGATTTGACCTTTTGATGGAATAAATAAATTTAAGTTTATGCAGCAGCCTTCTTCTGCGGATTTCTTTTCTGCTGGCTTTTCAGCTGGTGGTTTCTTGGTAGCAATCGCCTTTTTTTCTTTCCCTCCAAAGCTTTCAAGCACCAACAGTCTTTTCTTTCTACACTACCACTGGCTTCTTGCCTGGAAACCCCTTCTCATCTGATCCGGCTTCTAGTGCTGTGTTGTCTCCCTGGACTTTGTGATTCTTGGCCTGCTGAGGAATGTTCCAGTGCATGGTTTTTGCATATGGGTTTAGCTTCAACGTGATTCTCAGATTTTTAAGTGGATTCTTCTGTAGGAGTCTGTGATGAATCTTCTTGCGTGGTTCTTGGATCTTTGGATCTCTGGGCTTTTCAAGATTCTGCTAAGGTCTGTATTGAGCATCTTATGCATGGGAAGGTTGCAGTCATTCTTGAGGGAGGCAGCTTCGCATCAAGCGCCACGCACATCACATCCTTTTGTGGAAAGCACTTTCAGTCCAAATGCAGAAACGTCCCACATGCCCACCAGGAGCAAGTTTCAACATGTTCGCTTTGCTTATTTTAAGCAGAGTGATCGTAGGAATGTTTCTGAAGTCCTTGATAATGCAGGGCTCCCTGTGCCGGATACAATTATAGCTTCTCATTTTGCTTTGCCAGCTCTCATTTGCTGAGAGGCATAGACCTTTTTGATATCATTCCAGGCCCTAAGCTTCTTAAGAAGCAAGATAACCTCCTTGGTCTTCTGGTAGCCTTCAGCTTTATCTTCAGCCACCAAAGGAAGTTCAGAAACTTCCTCAGTATGATGAGCTTTAGACAGGACCAGCACAGGCAAGGCTGAGACAGGGCACAGCAAATGGCACATCACTTCTGTGTTTTTGGTTGATGCCAACATGCAGCGCACAATACATATTTCCAAAAGCACCCTAGCCATAATCATGGGCTAAATACTCACTACCTCGTAAATAAAACTGTAGGTCACTTTGAAACTTTGTGGCATCCCTTGTGTTTTCTTTCTAAGACACACACGCTTAGTGGACATCTTACTCTTCAAAGCAAGGAACGGACTTACTGGGTGCGGATTGTGGAGGTACCAGCAAGGTCATGCTAGTCTAAAGAAGAGTGAATTTGTTGGCAGTTCCAACCCAGAATTCTTGATGGCTATCTGGGGGACAGGTACCAACACTAGAACAAAAACAAACAAAGGTTTCTCAAAATTTGGGAACTGGACCAATGACCAGATGAAAAGCAAGCTGGATGTGCACATGTTCTGGGATGGCTGCCTGAAGCCCAGAGGATTTCTGATGCATTGTCTTTACGTACAGGCATTGCTTGCTGTGTGTATTGAGCTGGCATGAAAGTATAGCAGCAACTGGGACACACTGGCTTTTGTCTCTTAATCTGCAAGCCCGTGGGTTTCTAGTGGGCAGAATGGTGACAGTGTGATGATGATTCTCAGCTCATATGAAAAAGCTAATTCTTTAGGGTAATATAAATCCATCAACCACGAGCTGAGTATAGCTGTGAAGAAAATTTGTCAGGTTAAGCAATTATAGCACCTTGGTGACACAATATTTGACAGAAACCACATTTCTGTTACATTAAGGCATCCAAGTTGATCTTTTAAAGCATGACTTTCTCTTATTTTTTAAACTGTATTATTATAACACGTCACTTTTGAGCATCTAGCAATATACCATCCTGCCCTATTTCTCTTGAATTTGATATGAGTGAATGTCTGCCTTAAAATGCTCACAGTGACACGTTCTTTGCTCCCCAGCCCCCAGGGAACAATGTGTTTTAATTAACATATACATTATACAGATACCTGCTCATCTTGGTTTTCTGCGTGAAAGGGATTGAGACTTATTCCACCAAAGAAGCAAAATCAACACACACAAAGGCTGGGTACAGGTATATTAGCATTTCAGAGGCTCAAGTGTCATAACTGGTTTAACTAAACAAAGCCGTAATGTACATTTCAGAAAACTGCCAGGAAGGAAGATCAATTCTGTATTTGAATTGAATTCAAATAAATCCAGCACCATGTATCTGCACTCAGCATATCCCTACTAGGGTTTCTATAGATTATTTGCAATCAAAATCTTAAACTTGTTTGAAAAGAGACGAAACTGAAAGGTTTGTCCTCACAGAGTTATGGAAATATTTTGTGTCCTTAAGAGTGGTTAATGGTGACAAGCTACTTTTCAATTTCTACCTTGGTATAATTAGTAACATTTTAGACTTTACTAATAAATGTATTCATTTTGTTTGGGAGATGGACTGAGTGAATAGATGGTATATAATGCCTAGAGTCAGATTGATCAATGGTAGTGAAGAACGCATACCAGCTATTATGTGTACATTTATATGTTTCTGCAAATTGATGTACATTTATATGTTTCTGCAGATTGACAGGAAATTGGTCTTTTAAAGGAAATCTAGGAAGCTGAGGAATTGGGATTACTCTTTAGTACTTAAACAATTATTTTTCATCTATTCTGAATCTTAGGATGAGGCAAGATGCTGGTGTAGTGTTATAATATTTCAAAGATACGGTGCAGCTGGAAAGCTCACAACTTTAAGATCTGTTTAAAGAATAAAATCAACAGAACACAGTTTTTCAGGTTAAAAATAAATTTATAGGATTTCTTTTTTCCTTCAAGTCTCTGTTTATTTGGCGCTCTAGTTTGTGTGAAACATTGTACCTTATTCTTCAGTTAAAATATGAAATATGATACGTTTCTTTTAGAAATGCTAATATTAGAGGCAATTATTCCACATCATGAAGCCCACCAGAGCTGCAGCATTGCACAGCTGCAGTTGGAATTGTTCATATAGAAAATGGCAGCCCCACTATGCAACTACTTGTGAATGGAGCTTGCCGGTGCTGAGCAATGCCCGGCAGCCTCCGTGAGGGCTGTGAATGTTTCTCATCTTTTGTATCAAGTACATAAAGAGGAGGACTTGAAACTCTTCACTAGTTTTCCACTCTCTGTGTCTCCCCCACTACTGACAGCTCTTTAAATTACCTGAGTATCTTCTCCATTCCCCTGGAGGTGCTTAGCCTCATTGGCTTGTCCTGTTATTGTGTCCAAGGGAGATGCAATACAGAGCCCTTAAGAGAGTACTAGCTTCTTTTTCTGTTAAAGATAAAAGAATGGGAACAATAAACCAGGATTCTTCAGTGACCCTATGTAGAGCACAGCCACACGTTCTTGCTTGACATCACAGACAAATCTGTATAAAGATCTTAGTTTGCAACGTGATACCCCGCCGTTCTTAACATTGGTTAGGCTAGGAGCTTGCAGATCATAGCCTGTCTTGGTTAAAAGATGAATACCCTAAGTACTTGCAGGCCTATTCTAGTGGATTCGTTACAACTTATTGATGGAATCGTGTTTCAAAGTACTTACCTCGTCTGTAAAATGAGGATAATTCTTTCTTGGCTAATGTAGTGACTCTACAATGTATTAATATATTAACTCTTGAATGGTCTCAGATCTCCTCTTGTTAGTCTTAAATTTGGGTCCCCCGAGGAAATGCGTACACACCTATGTATCTGTGTGTGTGTGTGTATATATGTATATACATACATGTGTATCTATGTACACACATCTCTATATGTATTCTCAGACAATTTTAGTTATGAACAAACTTTCATAAGTTGTTTCTTGTGGCAATGGCTTTGGATCCTTTCAATTTATGATGCAATATTTAGTGATTGAAGATTTCTGTACATTTTTAGCTCTTTTTATTCAATATCTCTGCCACATTTTGCTATCTCCTGCCTGTGTTCCAATTGCCTGTTTCGTGGTAACTTTTTTTGTTATATGTAAGTATGATGATGTCAGCTAGGTATTAATCAGAGATGTTTGGGTAAAGGGTCTGATAATAGAAAACTTGGGGGAAAGTGCATATTACTCCATTTTAAAGACACCCTCTATAAAAATAATGTCTGTACTGAACATATTTACTAGGGGTGAGTGATCACACACAAAAAGTCCTTTGACTGCTCCCCTTGTGCTTTTAAATATGCAGCAAATCAATAGCGTTTGGTAGGGCTTCCCTGGTGGTGCAGTGGTTGAGAGTCTGCCTGCCGATGCAGGGGACTCGGGTTCGTGCCCCGCTCCGGGAGGATCCCGTGTGCCGTGGAGCGGCTGGGCCCGTGGGCCATGGCCACTGAGCCTGCGCGTCCGGAGCCTGTGCTCTGCAACGGGAGAGGCCACAGTGGTGAGAGGCCCGCGTACCACACACACACACAAAAATAGTGTTTGGTAGAAAGATACTTGGGAGATTTGAGAAATAAATTGAAGCTGTATTTTTAGTATCCAAAACAACAACAACAAAATGAAGCTCAAGTGGTTATTTATTCCTGAAATGAAAACCAAGCCCATGGAAAATAAACATGCATATCTAAAGCTCTAATGTATTCATGGCCCTTCAGAAACACAATTCTGACTGGCTGTGTATCAAAATCTCTTTGGGATTACGTTCTCCGGATTTTAAATTTATAAGGAAAACACTGCAAAACACAGCATCTGTCAGATATGATGTGAACTACTAGCTTAAGGCAGTTAATATTTCTACATTAGTTTGTACTCCATTTCTGTCGATGATGTCATATCTTTAAGAAGCTGGGTTTTCATTGATTGTTCTGACAAAAAATAAATACTGAACAAAAATCAACATGGAATGGGAAAGGAGGGTGGCTGCATCCCATCTGATGCCTTGATCTGATAAGTTCCAAGAGTTGGGGACTTCCCTGGTGGTGCAGTGATTAAGAATCTGCCTGCCAGTGCAAGGGACATGTGTTTGATCCCTGGTCTGGGAAGATCCCACGTGCTGTGGAGCAACGAAGCCTGTGCACCACAACTACTGAGCCTGTGCTTTAGAGCCTGCGAGCCACAACTACTGAGTCCACATGCCACAGCTACTGAAGACCACGTGCCTAGAGCCCGTACTCCGCAACAAAGAGAAGCCACTGCAATGAGAAGCCCGCGCACCGCAACGAAGAGTATCCCCCGCTCGCCACAACTAGAGAAGAGCCTGCGTGCAGCAACGAAGACCCAACGCAGCCAAAAATAAATAAATAAATAAGTTTATTTTAAAAAAAAAAAAGTTCCAGGAGCACAAATCCATTTAGTGAGTAACTGTGGCTATTTTAAAATGAAACATATTCTTTTTCTCTTTTAATTTATATGTATTATTTATTCAAAAGTTACTAAGTTGTTAAGACATAAATTATTAAGTTGTCTGAACCTAACTACTTCATAAACAGAATGATTAGGTGTTGCTTTTGGCCTATCAAACATCATGGAAATATTACTGAGACACTAAGTGTCCTGTAAACCAAGGGAATCTGGGAACCTCTGAATTACACAGTTTTGTTGTTTGACACTTGAAAACTTTGGATCTGTTGTTTTCCTTTGAAAATAATCAACAAAGGCCAAGTGATACTCTAGGAAGTTTATTTTGGGGGGGGTGTGCGTATGATTCCTAGACTATGGCTAAATATTCCCCAGATCACCAGTCTCTAACTCCCAATGAATTGAACTGGCGTTTTCTTATTTAGATTAGTTTAGTTTAGTTTAGTTCTACTTTCCACAACCCTCACTTCTGGTGTGAGACCGATGAGGCTGCTCCACGGTAGACACAGAAGTTCTTTACTAGGGGGACTCCTAGTGATTTGGTTCTGAGAAGCCCAGCCATAAGGAGGTGTAAATGGGAAACCATTTCACACTGCTTGATGAAGGAATTGTTACATCCGGGTTTGGGATTCATTCTTGGACCAACCTGAGAATGTGAAAATTATTCTCACCTTGATCCTCATTCCAAAGGATGTGAAAATTATCTTAAATCTCCAGGGCAGCAATACAGAGTCAATTAGCAGTCACCTTTCCTCTACCTCATCAAAAAGTCTTCACTCTTCAGTGTTTAGCTCAAATTCCGTTTTCTTCCTGAGTCTCGCCTTAATCCCCCAAATGGTCCAAGGCTTCCTTGGATACTCGTTTATATCAGTGTTCCTTATTGTTTATTTGTGCTTCCCCTTGTTTGTAAATTCATGAAAAATAGAAATATACTTAGGAAATCTTTTTCCAGTTGTCCTAATAAGCTTCATAATAGCAGCAGTAGCCACAGACTCAATGACTTCTTTGTCTTTTGGAAAACAAGTATCATTAACAAATTATTACTGTTGTCCATTGCAAGACTTCTTAACCTTCTGGCACTCATATAAAATGATAATAATTCTATAACATATCAGGATAAATGGATAAGGGCATGACTGACTGAGGGGGAAGGCTCTGGTCACCCCCACTGTTGTGAGGCATTGATATCTCAGCGCACCTGTAACCCATGGGTGGCACACCAGTGCACTCTGATATATTGATTGGTAAGCTGGGTTTTATTGTACTTTGGTTACAATAACATCTTTGTGTATTCTCAGAAGACAACTTATAAACATTATAACAAATGTAATGTGTAAAACTTACAAAACTCCCATAAAATTTCTCTGTTCCAAAATCACTGAGCTTGCTATTTAATGTTATTGAAGTACTGTGCAGAGCTTGCCAGGAAACCCATCTTTCCCTGGGGCTTCTGCCCACAGAGGGATGTTCTGGGGTCGAGTCATTGAACACTAGTCTTTTGAGATTCCATTACTGTAATCATTTCTCATTCATGGACTATTTGCTGGACTGAGATCTAGACTGTAAGTCAGGGAAGTAAGACAGATGAATAGGCCTGAGTCAGTTGCAGGGTAAGGAATGTAAAAAGTCATAAGACCATAGTAGTCTGGATCCATCATGTAACTCCACTGTTTAAAACCTTACAGTGACTGGCCGAAAATTTAGAATATCCAAATTCTTCACTATGATTTCCATGGTTGTATGCTGTACACTGCTTATTTCTCTAGCCTTTCAATCATTCCACAAATAGTCATTGAGTACCTACCATATTCCAATCACGTGGGATATGTATGTGAACAAAATTAAGATCTTTGCTCTCATGGTGTTAACATCTGAATGTAAAGAAAAAATAGACGATAAGCCATAAAATAAACATGTAAATAGAATTTTAGAGGTGATAGGGCTGTGAGAAAAATAGCTGGGGAAGTTATAGGGGATTGAGAGTACCAACAGGAATGGAGTCAGCAATTTTTTGTGTGTGTAAAGGGCCAGATAATATTTTAGACTTCGCAGACTGTAGGGTCTCTGCTTATAACTCAAAGAGAGCTACAGACAATATGTCAATGAATGGGCGTGGCTATGCTCCAATAAAGCTTTACAAAAGCAAGCAGTTGGCCTGATTAAACTGATGGGCTGTAATTTGAAGACTCCTAGATTACAGTATTAAATCATCACTCAGGAATGCATCATTGAGAAGGTAGAATTTGGGCAAAGTTACTTTCTGTCCCATTGTCCTATATCATTTTAATCAGAGCATTTATCACGTTAACATGTTTTACTAGGATGTTTGTTGGCAAGCTTTGTTTCTGTCTCTCCTAATGAGTACGTAAGTGCCATGAGAGCAGTGAGCTGATTTCCTTTTTGCTCAGCACCTAGAAGAGTGATGGCACATAGTAGATAGTCAGCAAATATTTGTTAAGTGAATGAGTGCAGAGTGAATGTCATTCTAAAGAGAGCAGCCTATATTTAGTTCCAGCAAATTATAATCATGATAGATTGAGGTGTGTGTTACTAGATCTTGTGAGTTTGCAAGAGATTCTAGAGATCCAAATTTATATGTAAAATCTCTCAATTTCAAATGACTGTAACTAATAGAAAATATAAAAACATTTGCATGTCAAACTAAATATTTGTGCAAATATTTATCCTGGACTTCTATATTCATTTATGGGGTGAATCAGTTGGTGTTTTTACTTGAGTATCTTTTCTACACTGTGGTATGAAAGGTGATTTAAGTGACTTGTGTAGGTCAATGGGTAGTTAGTAGCAGTATAAATTCCACTCACTTCTTACGACTTCCTACCAAATACTTTCTCTGCCGGTAAGAACTGCACATGTTAAAATCCCATAGATTTTGGGTTGGTGTGTATTCCTTGTCATTTGTCTCTAGGTCTTTTTTAATTTCCTCTTTGATTTCTTCACTGATCCATTGGTTGTTTAGTAACATACTGTTTAATCTCCACCTTAGTGTTTTTACAGTTTTACTTTTTTCTGTAATTTATTTCTAATCTCATAGAAATAGATTGGAAAAGTTGGTTGGAAAAGATGCTTGATAAAATTTCAATTTTCTTAAATTTACTGAGGCTTGATTTGTGGCCCAATATATATCCTGGAGAATATTCCATGTGCACTTGTGAAGAAAGTGTATGCTTTCTTGCTGCTTTCAGATGGAATTCCCTGTAAATATCAGTTAAATCCATCTGGTCTAACCTGTCATTTAAGGCCTGTGTTTCCTTATTGATTTTCTGTCTGGATGATCTGTCCATTGGTGTAAGTGGGGTGTAAGTGGGGTGTTAAAAGTATTGTGTTACCGTCATTTTCCCCTTTTATAGCGGTTAGTATTTGGCTTATATGTTGAGGTGCTCCTATGTGGAGTGCATATATATTTACAATTGTTATATCTTCTTGGATGGATCCCTACATCATTATGAAGTGTCCTTCTTGTCTCTTGTAACAGTCTCTATTTTAAAGTCTTTTTCTCTGGTATGAGTATTGCTATTCCAGCTTTCTTCTGATTTCCATTTGCATGGAATATCCTTTTCCATCCCCTCTCTTTCAGTCTGTATGTGTCCCTAGGTCTCAAGTGGGTCTTTTGTAGGCAGCATATATACGGGTCTTTGTTTTTGTATCCATTCAGCCAGTCTGTGTCTTTTGGTTGGAGCATTTAATCCATGTACATTTAAGGTAATTATTGATATGTATGTTCCTACTGACATTTTCTTAACTGTTTTGGGTTTGTTTTTGTAGGTCTTTTTTCTTCCCTTCCTCTTTAGTTATCTTCTCCTGTGATTTGCTGACTATCTTTGGTGTTGTGTTTGGGTTGCTTTTTCTTTTTTGTGTGTGTATCTCTTGTAGTTTTTTGGTTTTCTATTCCCTTGAGGTTTTGATATAGCAGTCTATATATGTACAAGGTTGTTTTAAGCTGCTAGTCACTTTCCCACCTAGAGAAGTTCCTTTAGCATTTGTTGCAAAGCTGGCTTAGTGGTGCTGAATTCTCTTAGCTTTTGCTTGTCTGTAAAGCTTTTAATTTCTTGGTTGAATCTGAATGAGAGCCTTGCTGGGTAGAGTATTCTTGGTTGTAGGTTTTTCCCTTTCATCATTTTAAATATATCATGTCACTCCCTTCTGACCTGCAGAGTTTCTGCTGAAAAATCAACTGACAACCTTATGGGGATTCCCTTGTACATTATTTGTTGCTTTTAATATTTTTTCTTTGTCTTTAATTTTTGTCAGTTAGATTAATATGTATCTTGGCATGTTCCTCCTTGGGTTCATCCTGTATGGGACTCTGCGCTTCCTGGATTTGAGTGTTTCCTTTCCCACGTTAGAGAAGTTTTCGGCTGTAATATCTTCAGATATTTTCTCAGGCCCTTTCTCTTTCTCTTCTCCTTCTGGGACCCCTGTAATGTGGATGTTGGTGAACTTAATATTGTCTCAGAGGTCTCTGAGATTGTCCTCATTTCTTTTCATTATTTTTTCTTTTCTCTGTTCTGTGGCAGTGATTTGCACCATTCCATCTTCCAGCTCACTTATTCATTCTTCTGCCTCAGTTATTCTGCTATTGATTCCTTCTAGTGTATTTTTCATTTCAGTTATTGTATTGTTCATCTCTGTTTGTTCTTTAAATCTTTTAGCTCCTTGTTAAACATTTCTTGTATCTTTTTGATCTGCGCCTCCATTCTTTTTCTGAGATTTTGGATCACCTTTACCATCATTACTCTGAATTCTTTTTCAGGTAGATTGCCTATCTCCTCTTCATTTAGTTCTTCTTGTGGGTTTTTATCTTGTTCCTTCATTTGCAGCTTATTTCTCTGTCATCTCATTTTGTCTAACTTTCTGTGTTTGTGTTCTCCTTTCCACAGGCTGCAGGATTGTAGTTCTTCTTGCTTCTGGTGTCTGCCCCCTGGTGGGTGAGGTTGGCCCAGGGGCTTGTGCAGGCTTCCTAGTGGGAGGGACTGGCACCTGCCCTCTCGTGGGTGGAGCTGTGTCCTGCCCCTCTGACGGGTGGGGCTGTGTCAAGGGGTGATTTTTGAGGTAGCTGTGAGCTCAGTATGGCTTTAGCCAGTCTGTCTGCTGATAGGTGGGGCTGTGTTCCTGTCTCGCTGGCCTGGGCATTCCAGCTCTGGAGCCTGTAGGCTGTTGGGTGGGGCCTGGTCTTGGTCCAAAATGGGGACCTCCAGGAGAGTTCACGCTGATCAATATTCTCTGGAGCCTCTGCCACCAGTGTCCTTGCCCCCACAGTGAGTTATGGCCAACTGCTGCCTCCCCAGCAGACCCTCCCAGACCCCTAGTCAGGTCTAGCCCTGGTTCATATGGACGTCTTGCTTTGTGCTGGATCCCAGTGCACGTGAGGTCTTGTGTGCACACTCTAAGGGTGGAGTCTCTGTTTCTCCCTGAGTGTGGAGCTCCTGGACTCAGGCCCCACTGGCCTTCAAAGCCAAATGCTCTGGGGGTTCTTCCTCCTGACGCCTGACCCTCACACTGTCTTGGACGGCTATTTTAACGTGGAAACATCCCTGTATAGTGTCTGCATGTTTAATATTTTTTGATGCAAGGGCTGTTTTTATTTTTATTTATTTGTTTATTATTATTTTTAAAAATTTATTTATTTTACTTATTTTTGGCTGTACTGGGTCTTTGCTGCTGCGCGCAGGCCTTCTCTAATTGTGGTGAGCGGGCTTCTCGCTGCGGTGGCTTCTCTTGTTGCGGAGCACAGGCTCTAGGCACAAGCTTCAGCAGCTGTGGTGCACGGGTTCAGTTGCTCCGTGGCACGTGGGATCCTCCCAGACCAGGGCTCGAACCCATGTCCCCTGCTTTGGCAGGCGGATTCTCAACCACTGCGCCACCAGGGAAACCCAACAAAGGCTGTTTTTAGAATGGATGTCTGCTACCTCTTTCCTCAGTGTATGCTGGCCATTATCCCCTTGATAGGAGATGTGACAGTTGTTGTGGTGACCTAAGCGTGCAGTGGATATTAAGCGGGGCCTCCCCTTTGCTCGGTGGCTGTTACTGCTGTCAGGGGCAGGGTGTACTCCCTAGTTGGTGGAGTAGAAGCCCCCAGATCTGTTTCTGAGCTGTGTTTCTGATCTGTGGTGTGAGCTAGGTGGGATTGGAACACTCCCACTGGGAGAGAAGCCACTGAGTTTTCCTCCTCTGGAGGTGTTCACCTGTGAGTATACTCTGTTGTGCCACTTTTCACTCATTGTGCTGGCTCACAAATTACACTGTTGTTGGAACTGCTCTCCGCCCCACCTGAATCATGGGTATGAATTGGCCCTGGTGTCCTTCAGGCATTGTTTTCACCAGGCCACCAGCACAGATCCACCAAAGTCAGGTCCCAGAACTGCAGGAACTGTGTACGTGGACCTGCTGCGGGAGCTATGGAGGCAACTCAGATTCTGGCCTGGTCAAATCCCTGCATGTACATGCCCACAAAGCCCACAGCTGCTAAAGCTACACCCATGTCAGCTGTGGGAGCACTCGTCCGTTCAGATACTCCACAAGCACTGAGTTTACAAAGCAGCATCAGGGGTGTATATTGGTGGTTTCTGCAGCCACGAGGAGAGATTTCAGCTCTTCTTCCTTCATTACATGGCCCCTGGTTTTCAGCTGTGGTTTCAGCCCCACCTCTGCCTGCGTTCCTCCCATGAGCATCTGCTTCTCTAGAGTATCTGCTTCCCTAGAGCATCTGCTTCTCTAGGCTTCCCTAGAGCACACACAGCTGCCCAGGCAGGCGGGGGCAGCGGCAGTGATGGGTCGGGGTGGAGGTGATGATGGGCGAGGCGCATGAGCTCACTGGGCCTGGTGGGTCCAGAGGAGGCATTGGTGGGCAGGGCAGGTGAACCTGCTCAGGCACATGTCCCTCCTAGTGCCCACGGAGGCAGGAGCTGGTGCATGGGGAAGGGGGCTGCAATGGCGGCCCCGCCTCTTATGCACCACTCAACAATGACACCCTGCTTCTATGGTGGCCTGGGCTTCTTCCACTAACATTCCCAGTTGTGGAGCTCCTTACTCCCATCCCTTCACTATGTCTCTTCACAGCCAACAGCTGTCCCCTTCCTGGGTCCGCTCTCCAAACCCCATGTTCCAGCACCCAGCCCCCTTTTGTACCAGCAGACACATGACTCAGGCTGGGGCATGCAGGGTTGCAGCATGTACCATCTGTGTAGGTTTTTTTCTGTCCTGCCTGCCACAGACCAGATGCTGTGCTCTCCTTTGAGCCCCCAAAGCTTCCTTTCTGTCCCAGTTGATCTCCCTGCCACTGAGGGGGCTTCCCTCAGAGGGGGAACCTCTCCTCTCCTTCAGCTCCCCACACCAGGGGTGCAGGTTCTGTCCCATTTCCTTTTTTCTTCTTTTCTTCCTTTCATCCTAGCAGGTTGTGTGGGGATTTTTCTTGTCCATTTAGGTGTCCAAGGTCCTCTGCTAGTGTTCAGCAGGTGCTCTGTGAGAACTGTTCAATTTGTACATGTATTCTTGATGTAACTGTGGGGAGAGGCGAACTCCATGTCATCCTATTCTGCCCCCTAAAATCACATTATTAATCTTATACTTAGTAAATGGTAACAGAACTATTAGTACATACTAGTAATTTTAGTTTTTCCTACATTTTTCTTTTTTGTTCTTAATTGAGATAAAATTCACAGATAACATTAGGTTAACTTCAGGTATACAATATAATGATTCAATATATGTATAGTGAAGTGATCATGGCAATAAGTTTAGTTATTATCCACTACCAAATATAGTTACAAGTTATTTTCTTGTGATGAGAACTTTTTTTTTAATACTGCAGGTATTAGTCATCAATTGTATACACATCAGTGTATACATTTCAATCCCAATCGCCCAATTCGTCACACCACCACCCCCATCCCCCCGTGGCTTTCACCCCTTGGTGTCCATACGTTTGTTCTCTACATCTGTGTCTCAATTCTGCCCTGCAAACTGGTTCATCTGTCACATTTTGCTAGGTTCCACATATATGCGTTAATATACGATATTTGTTTTTCTCTTTCTGACTTACTTCACTCTGTATGACAGTCTCTAGATCCATCGACGTCTCAAAAAATGACCCAATTTCATTCCTTTTTATGGCTGAGTAATATTCCATTGTATATATGTACTACATCTTCTTTATCCATTCGTCTGTTGATGGGCATTTCGGTTGCTTCTATGACCTGGCTATTGTAAATAGTCCTGCAGTGAACATTGGGGTACATGTGTCTTTTTGAATTGTGGTTTTCTCTGGGTATATGCCCAGTAGTGGGATTGCTGAGTCATATGGTAATTCTATTTTTAGTTTTTCAAGGAACTTCCACACTGTTCTCCATAGTGACTGTATCAGTTTACATTCCCACCAACAGTGCAAGAGGGTTCCCTTTTCTCCACACCCTCTCCAGCATTTGTTGTTTGTAGATTTTCTGATGATGCCCATTCTAACTGGTGTGAGGTGATACCTCATTGTAGTTTTGATTTGCATTTCTCTAATAATTAGTGATGTTGAGCAGCTTTTCATGTGCTTCTTGGCCATCTGTATGTCTTCTTTGGAGAAACATCTATTTAGGTCTTCTGCCCATTTTTGGATTTGGTTGTTTGTTTATTTAATATTGAAGTGCATGAATGAACAGTAACAGTTTTAGTTCTTTTCAAATTTGTATTCCTTTTATTTCCTTTTCTTCTCCGATTGCCATGGCTAGGACTTCCAAAACTATGTTGAATAATAGTGGTGAGAGTGGCCATCCATGTCTTGTTCCTGGTCCTAGAGGAAATGCTTTCAGTTTTTCACCATTGAGAATGATGTTTGCTTTGGTTTGTCATATATGGCCTTTATTATGTTGAGATAGGCTCCCTCTATGCCCACTTTCTGGACAGTTTTTATCATAAATAAAATGCTGAATTTTGTCAAAAGCTTTTTCTGTATCTATTGAGATGATCATATGGTTTTTATTCTTCAATTTGGTAATATGGTGTATCACATTGATTGACTTGTGTATATTGAAGAATCCTTGCATCCCTGGGATAAATTCCGCTTGATCATGGTGTATGATCCTTTTAATGTGTTGTTGGATTCTGTTTGCTAGTATTTTGTTGAGGATTTTTGCATCTATATTCATCAGTGATATTTTTCAGTAATTTCCTTTTTTTGTAGTATCTTGTCTGGTTTTGTTATCAGGGTGGTAGTGGCCTCATAAAATGAGTTTGGGAGTGTTCCTTCCTCTACAAGTTTCTGGAAGAATTTGAGAAGGATGGGTGTTAGCTGTCTTCTAAATGTTTGATAGAATTCACCTTGTGAAGCCATCTGGTCTTGGACTTTTGTTTGTTGGAAGATTTTTAATCACAGTTTCAATTTCATTACTTGTGATTGGTCTGTTCATATTTTCTATTTTTTCCTGGGTCAGTCTTGGAAGGTTATACCTTTCTAAGAATTTGTCCATTTCTTCCAGGTTGTCCATTTATTGGCATGGAGTTGCTTGTAGTAGTCTCCTAGGATGCTTTGTATTTCTGTGGTGTCTGTTGTAACTTCTCCATTTTCATTTCTAATTTTATTGATTTGAGTCCTTTCCCTCTTTTTCCTGGTGAGTCTGGCTAATGGTTTATCAATTTTGTTTATCTTATCAAAGAACCAGCTGTTAGTTTTATTGAACTTTGCTCTTGTTTTCTGTGTTTCTATTTCATTTATTTCTGCTCTGATCTTTATGATTTCTCTCCTTCTGCTAACTTTGGGTTTTGTTTGTTCTTCTTTCTCTAGTTCATTTAGGTGTAAGGTTAGATTATTTATTTGAGATGTTTCTTGTTTCTTGAGGTAGGCTTGTATAGGTATTAACTTCCCTCTTAGAACTGCTTTTGCTGCATCCAGTAGGTTTCATTTGTCTCTAATTATTTTTTGATTTCCTCTTTGTTTTCTTCAGTGATCTCTTGGTTTTTTAGTAACGTATTGTTTAGCCTCCATGTGTTTGTGTTTTTTACCTTTTTTCGCCTGTAATTCATTTCTAATCTCATAGCATTGTGGTCAGAAAAGATGCTTGATATGATTTCAATTTTCTTAAATTTACTGAGGCTTGATTTGTGACCCAAAATGTGATCTATCCTGGAGAATGTTCTGTGTGCACAGCGTGTTTCTCCTTGGGTTTATCCTGTATGGGACTCTCTGCACTTCCTGGCCTTGGGTGGCTATTTCATTTCCCATGTTAAGGAAGTTTCGACTATAATCTCTTCCAATATTTTTCTCAGGTCCTTTCTCTCTCTCTCCTCCTTCTGGGACCCCTATAATGCAAATGTTGTTGCATTTAATGTTGTCCCAGAGGTCTCTTAGGCTGTCTTCATTTCTCTTCATTCTTTTTTCTTTATTCTGTTCTGCAGCAGTGAATTCCACCATTCTGTCTTCCAGGTCACTTATCCGTTCTTCTGCCTCAGTTATTCTGCTATTGATTCCTTCTAGTGTAGTTTTCATTTCAGTTATTGTATTGTTCATCTCTGTTTGTTTGTTCTTTAATTCTTCTAGGTCTTTGTTAAACACTTCTTGTATCTTCTCGATCTTTGCCTCCATTCTTTTTCCGAAGTCCTGGATCATCTTCACTATCATTATTCTGAATTCTTTTTCTGGAAGGTTGCCTATCTCCACTTCATTTAGTTGTTTTTCTGGGATTTTATCTTCTTCCTTCATCTGGTACATAGCCCTCTGCCGTTTCATTTTGTCTGTCTTTTTGTGAATGTGGTTTTTGTTCCACAGGCTGCAGGATTGTAGTTCTTCTTGCTTCTGCTGTCTGCTCTCTTGTGATGAGAACTTTTAATAATTTAATCTCTTAACAAATTTATATATATATAGTATATTATTAACTATGGTTACCATGCTCTGGATTACATCACTAGGACTTATTTATTTTCTAACTGGAAGTTTGTAACTTTTGATGTTTTTACCCATTTTAGTGACCCCTACAATCTGTACCTCCCAACTCTGGTAACTACCAAGCTGTTCTATGATTTTTTTTAAGATTACACATATGAGATCATATGGTATTTGTCCTTCTCTGATTTCTTTCACTTAGCAAAATGCCCTCAAGGTCCATCCATGCTCTCATAAATGGCAGAATTTCCTTCTGTTTTATGACAGAATAATATTCCATTTTATAGATATCACATTTTCTTGATCCATTGATCTGTTGATGGAGGGAACAACTTAGGTTGGTTCCATGTCTTGGCTATTATAAATAGTACTGCAGTAAAAATGGGGTACAGATAGCTTTTTGAGTTAGTGTCTCATTTCCTTCAGATAAATACCCAGCTGTTGAATTTCTGGATCATATGGTAGTTCTATTTTTAATTTTTTGAAGAACCTCATACTCTTTTCCATAGCGGCTGCACCAGTTTACATTCCCACCAACAGTGCACAAGGGTTCCCTTTTTTCCCACATCCTCACTAACACTTGCTATTTCTTGTCTTTTTAATAAAAGCCATTCTAATAGGTGTGAGATGATATGTCATTGTGGTTTTGATTTGCATTTCCCTGTTGATTAGTGATATTGAGCACTTTTCATGTACCTGTATGTCTTCTTTGGAAAAAAAAATTTCTGATCCTCTCCACATTTTTTAATAGAATTGTTTGGATTTTTGCCATTGGGTTGTATGAATTCCTTAAATATATTAGATTTTAATTCCTTATCAGTTATATGATTTGCAGATATTTTCTCCTGTTTGGGAGATTGCTTTTTCATTTTGTTGATGGTTTCCTTTGCTGTGCAGAAGCTTTGTAATTTGATACAGTTCCAGTTGTTTATTTTTTGCTCTTGTTGCCTTTGCTTTTGGTGTGAGATCCAAAACTATCACCAAGAGCAATGTCAAGAAGCTTATCACCTTTGTTTTCTCCTAGGAGTCTTATCGTTTCAGGTCTGTGTCCAAGTCTTTAATCCAATTTGAGTTGATTTTTGTGTATGATATAAAATGGGGGCTCAATTTAAATCTTTTGTATGTGGCTGTCCAGTTTCCCAGCACCATTTATTTGAAGAGACTATCCTTTTCCCCACTGTATATTTTTGGCTCCTTCATAATCAATTAATTGCCCATATATGTGTGGGTTATTTCTGCATTCTCTATTTGTTTCCGTTGATGTATATGTCTATTCCATACCAATACCATACTTTTTTGATTACTAAAGCTTTGTAATATAGTTTGAAATCAGAAAGTATGATGTCATCAGCTTCATTGTCCTTTCTCAAGATTCCTTTGGCTATTTGAGGTCTTTTGTCATGGCATAAAAATTTTAGGATTGTTGTTCTATTTCTGTGAAAAATTCCATTTGAATTTTGGTGGGAATTGCACTGAGTCTGTATATTTCTTTAGGTAGTATGCACAATCTAACAATATTCATTTTTCCAATCCATGAGCATGGAATATTTTTGCATTTATTTTTCTTGTCTTCAGTTTCTTTCATCAGTGTCATGTTATTCATGTAAATATCTTTCACTTCCTTGTTTAAATTTATTACTAGGTATTTTATTTTTTTGCAATTGAAAATTGGATTATTTTCTTAATGTCTCTTTCTGATAGTTTGTTATTAGGGTATGGAAACACAACCAATTTTTAAAATATATTCATACTGCATTCTCTAAATTAATTTATTAATTCTAACAGTTTTTTGGTATAGTCTTTAGGGTTTTCTATATATAATATCATGTCATCTATAAATAGTGAATTTTTATTTCTTCCTTTCTAATTTGGATGGCTTTTCTTCCCCCCTCCCCCCCTTTTTTCCCCTAATTTCTCTGGCTAGGACTTCCAATACTATGTTGAATAAAAGTGGTCAGAGTAGACATCCTTGTCTGTTCCTGATCATAGAGGAGAAGCTTTCAGTTTTTAATATTAAGTAAGATGTTAGCTGTGGCCTTCTCAAATATGTCTGTATTATGTTGAGGTACAATCCCTCTATACCCAGGTTTTTGAGAGTTTTTATCATAAATGGAGGTTGAATTTTGCCAAATGCTTTTTCTGTTTCTATTGAGATGATCATATGTAATTTTATCCTTTGTTTTGATAATGTGGTATATCACATTGATTGATTTATGGATGTTGAACCAACCTTGCATCCCTTGGATAAATTCACTTGATCATGGTGTATTATCCATTTTAATGTATTTGAAAATTCAGCTTGCTAATATTTTATTGAGGATTTTTGCATCGCCATTAATCAGGGATATTTACCTGTAATTTTCTTTTCTTACAGTGTTCTTGGTTTAGTACCAGGCTAGTCCTGCCTCATCAAATGAGTTTAGAAGTTTCTTCTCCTTTTCTATTTTTTGGAAGAGCTTGAGAAGGATTGGCATCAGTTCTTTAAATTTTTGATAGAATTCCCCAGATAAAGCCATTTGGCCCTGGACTTTAGTGTGTTGGGAGGATTTTGATTATTGATTCAATCTCCTTACTAGTAATTGGTCTGTTCAGATTTTGTGTTAACTGTTGTCTTTTAAGACTCCATTTCATTTAATTCCATTGTGACCTTTATTATTTCCTTCCTTCTACTAACTTTGAGCTTTATTTGATCCTCTTTTCTGTTTCCTTGAGGTGTAAATTTAGGTTGTTTGAGCTCTTTCTTGTTTACTAATCTGGGTGTTTATTGCTATGAACTTCCCTCTTAGAACTGCTTTTGCTGAATCCCATAAGTTTGATACGTTGTATTTCCATTTTCATTTGTCTCAAGATACTTTATTTATTTTTTTCTTTGTGGTACGTGGGCCTCTCCCGTTATGGAGCATAGGCTCTGGACGCACAGGCTCAGCAGCCATGGCTCACGGGCCCAGCCGCTCTGCGGCATATGGGATCCTTCCGGATCGGGGAACGAACCCGCATCCCCTGCATCGGCAGGCGGACTCTCAACCACTGCACTACCAGGAAAGCCCTCAAGATACTTTTTGATCTCTTTCAATTTCTTCTTTGACCCTTTGGTTGTTCAGTATCATGTTGTTTAATTTCCACATATTTGTGACTTTTCCAGTTTTCTCTATAATTGGTTTCTGTCAAAGACACCTGATATGATTTCAATCTATTTAACTTTATTAAGATTTATTTTGTGGCCTAATATCTGATTTATCCAGGAGAATGTTCCTTGTGTGCTTGAGAAGAATGTATATTCTGTTGCTTTTGGATGGAACGTTCTTTATATGCCTATGATGTTCATCTGCTCTCATGTGTCTCATAAGGCCAATGCTTCTGTATTGATTTTCTATTTGGATGACCTATATATTGATGTAAGAGGGGTATTAAAGTCCCCCTACTATTATTGTATTCTTCTTGATTTCTTGCTTTGGGTCTTTAATATTTGCTTTATATATTTAGGTGCTCCTATGGTGGGTGCGTAAATATTTACAAATGTATTCTCTTGTTGAATTGACATCTTTATTATTGTACAATGACCTTCTTTGTCTCGTATTAGAGTTCTTTGCTTAAAGTCTATTTTGTCTAATATAACTAAAGCTACCCTAGATCTCATTTGGTTTTCATTTCCATGGAATATCTTTTCACTTTTAGTCTGTGTGTCCTAACATTTGAAGTGAGTCTCTCATAGGCAGCATATAGACAGGTTTAAAAAAATAAAATAAAATCCATATAGCCACTCTGTCTTTTGACTGGAGAATTTAGTCCATACAAATTAATGTAATTTTTGATAGATATAGACTTATTGCCATTTTGTTAATTGTTTTCTGGCTGTTTTCTAATTCATTTCTTTCTTCTACTCTTGCTCTGTTTCCTTGTGATTGGCTGATTTCTCTAGTGGTATGCTTAAATTTCTTTCTCTTTAGTATATCTGCTGTTGGTTTTTGCTCTGTGGTTAGCATGAGGCTTACACATAACAACTTATATTTATAACAGTCTATTTTAGTTCATATATCATCAGTTTGAACACATTCTAGAGCTCTACATATTTACTCCTCCTCCCACATCTTATGTTTTTGAATTTACATTCTTTTAATCTTGCATATCCATTAACAATCTGTTATATTTTTACTACTCTTGTCTTTTAACCTTCATACTACCTTTTTAAGTGATTAACTCACCAACTTTACCACATTAGATTTTTAGATTATTCTCACTTTTACTATGTATTTGCCTCTACCAGTAAGATTTACATTTGCATACATTTTCCTGTTACTAATTAATGTCCTTTTGTTTCAGCTTAAGAAATTTCCTTAACATTTCCTGTAACGCCTGTCTTATGGCTTTTTGCTTCCAGACAGCTGTTGCTTGTCTGGAAATCCTTTATCTTTCTTTTAATTCTGAAGAACAACTTTGCTGGGTATTCTTTCTTGGCAGTTTTTTTCTTTCAGTACTTTGAATATATCATGCCACTCCCTTCTGGCCTGCAAAGTTTCTGCTGAAAATTGCTGATATTCTTATGGGGTTCCTGTATGTAACGAATTGTTTTTCTTGTGTTGCTTTTAAGATTCTTCCTTGTCTTTAACTTTTGAAAATTTAAATATAATGTGTCCTGGTTTGGGTCTCTCTGTGTTCATCCTATTTGGAACAGTCTGGACTTCCTGAATCTACACATCTGTTTCCTTCCTCAGGTTAGGGAAGTTTTCAGCCATTATTTACGTAAATAAGTTTTCTGCCCTTTTCTTCATCTCTTCTTGTGGAAATCCTATAATGAAAATCTTGCTCCACTGAATTTTGTCCTGTAAGTCCCTTAGGCTGTCTTCACTCTTTTTCATTATTTTTCTTTTTGCTGCTCTGATTGAATAAATTTGTCTTGTCGTCAAGTTTGCTGATTTATTCTTCCGCTTCATCTCATCCATTGTTGAACTCCTTTAGTCTGTTTTCTAATGCAGTTATTGTATTCATCAGCTCTGTGACTTCTGTTTATATGGTCTTATATTTTCTGTCTCTTGTTGGAACTCTCAGTTCATGCATTCTCTTGACCTTGATAAGCATCTTTATGATGATTATTTTGAACTCTTTATCAGGTAAATAATTTACCTCCCATTTCATTAAGGTCTTTTCTGAGGGGTTTTCTTGTTCTTTCATTTGGAACACATTGCTCTGTTTTTTCATTTTCTTTGACTCTCTTTGCTGGTTTCTATGGAGTAGATAAAACAGCCATCTCTCCCAGTCTTGAAAAAGTGGCTTTTTGTAGGACATGAACCTTTGCATTCAACCCTGACCTTTCTTGGTTCTCTATGAAACCTCTTTGATTGTCCAATTAGCCTACTTTGTTCTTAGTAGCTACCAGTAGTTGAGGGTTTGCCAAGACACGTCCGTGTTCCAAATGAGAGGATTTCTGGTAACAACACCTAGATTCAGGCTGAATGGATGCTGGGTCCTCAGGCAGCAGCTTTTAAACTCTGCAGATATACTTTTTCCAGAAAAAGACTGGGAGATGGACATTTCTGTCTGTCCCTTCTGCACCTAGCCCTGGGGTAACAGACAGTTAAGAACTGTCTCTTTGTTTGCCATCATCATGTTAAGCCCATGAACACAGACTGCACTGGCCAGAGCCAGCCTCAAAGGATGTGTCCTCTAGGCAGCAGCCACAAAAGCTGGGGTGCTAGACATGTGCACAAGCTCCTTTTTGGAGATACCAGTGATCTGGGGTGAAGTAGAGAGACAGCCCAAAGATAGCACTCACCAGCCTTTCTGGTTTCCAGAGAGGATTGCAGTTGGCTCTTAAACGTATGCCTGTGCCTCAGAGGACAGCTATAAAGAAAAGCTAATAGTCCCCTTTCGTGGAATGACTGGGCATTTCCGCCTGCTGCCACCTTGTTGTGCCCTGGTTGGGGGGAAAGCTGGTTAAGAAGTGTTTCTCTTATAGCCCTGTGGGACTAATAATGTGTGGGCTAATGTAAGCCCCACTGGCTATCAGAGTTAGATGTTCAGGATGCCCCGATGCCTGGGTGGCAGCTGTAAAAACTAGGGCACTAGATGTGTGAACAAGCTCCTTTCCCGGAGATGCTGGGGACCTGGGGTAAGACAGAAGGAGAGCTCCAGGATGGTTCCCACCAGCCTCCATGGCCTTTGGAGAGTATTTCAGTTAGCCCCTAGATGTGGATTAAATTAGATGCCTGCCCTTCAGGCCAAAGCTTTAAGATATGCAAAGAGGCCTCTTTCACAGAAATTCTGGACACTTTTCGGTTGGGTGCCTCTGTGTTAGGCCCTGGAAGGTGCCCACAATGAGTCCATGCAAGCTTTTTAAGAAGTTTCTTTGTTCACTGTGGCCTTGTGTGTCTTGTGGTCACAAGCCCTGTTGGTTTTCACAGCTAGATGTTTTGAACGCCTGTCTCTCAGGTGCAGGTCTTAAAAACTGGGGTGAAATGTGGGGTTCAAACCTTTTACTTCTCAGAAGCTGGGGATTGTGTCTCCTGATGAGGGTCACTGCACCAGGGGTGGGGCTTACGGAGAGAATGTGTCTCAGCCTCTCCTACCCATTTTGATGTGGGTTTTTTCTTGTGTGCCTGATGTGTAGGAGTCACTCAGCTAGTTTCTGGATTTCTTTTGGAGGACTGTTCCATTGGTAGCTGTAGATTTGGCACGTCTGTGGGAGGAGGTGAGTTCAGAATTCTTCTGTGTTGCCATCTTGAACCAGAACCCCCTTTTACATTTATTGTTAACGTCTACCTTAGGAGGAAAATGATTTCATTATCTCACTTTGTGAGTCAAACAACTGAGGCAGAGACAATTTGTCATCCTTGCATAGGCTCATACAGGCAGTAAAGAGCACAGCTAGGATTCGGTCTCCGAAGCAGGATCTCTTGAACTACAATGAAGACTACTGAAGCTTTAGCTAAAGTGAACTAATGAAAGGACAATTCTAGGAGCTGTTTCCTCAACCACAGTATTGACTGACATAAGCTATTCTCTTTTCATGTACTTTTTTCATTTAAAACCATGGTGCCATTGAAGAAAATCAATTAGTGTTAAAATGGTTATCAAAAGTCCTAGTATAAATAAAAACATCCTCTATCTTGCTCATCGTATCACATTTCTAACAAACAGTTCCATTTTCTCGGGCCTCTCAGTTCATTTACGTGTCAGTGTTTGCATTATTATTACAGCGGTCTGTTCTAATGTTAGCTAAGCTTTAAATATTCCTTCAAAGCTACTCTGTGTAATCATGCTTGGCTCCATTCTATAGCATAACCATTAGTGCTGAGAATGTGGGGTAAGAGTCCTTTTTCTCTGTCAGTGATTTCAGCTGTCAACCTCTAAAACAGTGACACTGGGAATCTGTTATTAAAGCTGTTTTCGTCAAAGCATGGGCTCTTCAGTAGGGAGTAAGAAGTCTGCAACAGTTAACATTTCAGTCTCTTGAGCACTTTATTTGCTATAAATACAAGTCAATACCACAAGATGGCACCGTCTTACTTTCCAACATCTACAGTTACAAACATCGATCTTCATAAAATGGTTTCGGCTTTTTCATGTGTTGTTTTAGATTTTGAAACCTTATAAAAGCAAGACTTGCTACAAAGAGGATCAGCGTTCGATATATATTAAATGAGGTCAGATAATTAAATTCAGAAAAAGAATTTATAAATATTCAATAAGAAAATTGAAATTACAAAAGCAGCGTTTTTCATCATTAAACTGAATTACAACTGTGTATGGGTTAATGCTGTATCTACACGACTAAGTTTTTGTTCAAATACACAGTTTTAGTGATGAAATAATTAATTTACCTCTTTCTCCAATATAACCACCTATTACTTCATTTGTACACCCTCACAAACATTCAATACACATTTCATTCAAAACCACCTAGCTTTCATCTAGTCCAGCAATTACACACATTCCATTTGTTTTCAATAGATGCAACCCATGAAGTACCATCATCCCCCTGGCTACAAAACAAAATACAATTTGTAAAGGTAAAAACTCAGAGAATTTCTGAAATGGTAACCCATTCTCTCTATGTTCATGAAAATAAGCAATCCAATTTGAAAGTCTTTGAACTGATGTAAGCTCTAGAAAACTCAGTGTTGAAGTATGGGAAGAATAAGGATTTGCACTAACATAGTGCGTAACAATGCAGTGTCAGGCGACTCATCATTTACAGTAAATGCCTCGGTTGGACTTTCCTCTGGATTGTCATCATGCTGCTAAGGATAAAGTTTATACTCGAGTCTGTGGGAATTCCATCATGTTTTCTTCTTCCCATTTCCAAGCAGGAGGAGAAGGGTTTTCAGGTCCCTTGGGGAAATCAAAGAATTAAACACACCCACAAACAAACAACTTGAAAGCAAAATGGCAGACAAAATATTCCTTGACTCCGTGTCCAAATGAAGTTGAGTCAATATTACTTTCACAATATTTGTATCCTGCCTCGTATTAACGCATCATGAGATTCCTCAAAAAATTGAGAATTCTGAGAGCTACAAAAGAGAAAGCAGTTAAGGCAGTTGATGTCTACATTTGGATTTCTTTTTCAGGTTACATGTCTAAGTCTCCGTCGTAGGCTAAGGTCAGAGGCTTCTGTTGGGGAGGTGTGCTTTGATGTGGTTTTGGCTTCTTGCTGTAAAGGGAAAAGAATTCCTGAGATAAAGAAAGTTCACAGAGCTCTGTTTCACGTGCCAGACACAATTGTGAGGTACAGAAATTCAAGTGGTTAGGCAAAAGATTGATTTCTCTGGACTGGTGGGTTCCTTTTTGGAATATTGGTGTACTCTGACCCTTAAACCAGGAGAAGCCTTTGGTTTTTTTTTTTTTCAAAATCTTAAAAATGGTTTAGCAGAAACAATGAATTTGGTAAAGGCTACTTTCCTTTGTTTATATGCAGTAATGCGAACATCTGTTGCTAATTCCTGAACTACTACGACGTCCACAGCACAGATGTTTAACATCATAAGTAGCTAGAACAGCCAGACTCCCGTGCCTTACTCTGCTCTTGTTTTCAAGTAAACACGCTTCTGCTCTGGCCTGAATCCTGACATCTAGCTGCCAAGTCACCAGAGCCTGTCAGTCAGGAAAAGTTCACTGGTTCTGCACCAGGCAAAGCTATTCTCCCCTGGTCTCTGTTCTCCTTGAGGTCAACCACGTTGCCAGATCAGGGAGGGCTGCCATTCCTTCTCACAGAGAGAGAAGCTGAACTTGATTGAGTTACATTCCCAAATCACACAGCGATGCCCCAGATCTGGGCGAAACATGCTGCATTACGCCCTTTGATTCCCAGTATGCGTGAATCTCAGTTGAGGAGTATTTATAGTTTGAATTCTCCCACACAGTGCCCCACCTCCCACCGTTCTGTCTCCCTTCCCTCCTCAGTGCCTTGGCTTTGCTGTGACTTCGGAGCTCAGCTCTCTTCGGGTTGTCTTCAGCAGCAGGGGAGCCATCAAGTGCCAAGCCCTGTGCTGAGGATTTACAGAAGGTATCTCAATAAATCCCAGGACAGCACTGAGAGGGAGGCATTAGGATTACTGCTACTTGACAGAGAAGGACTAGAGAAGTTATTTACCTTCCCTCAAGTCACTGAGTGAGTGGCACAGCCTGGAATGTAAATGCATCTAAAACACACAGCACAAATGCCTTTCACCCTTCAGTGCATCCTCCCTCTATCCAATTCATTAATTAGGCACTTGGTGGAAACAACTTTTTTGTCTGTATGTATTATTTTTTATACTTCGAGTGAATGTAAATGAAAAACAAACATTTCAGTGTGTACAACTGGCTGGCATTTCGAACACTGCATTAGAGTGTTGCATAACCATCACCCTAAAGGGAAACTGGTCCCACTAAGCAGTCTCTCTCCGTTCTCCTACTCTGTCCCTGGCAACCACATATCAACTTTCTGCCTCTGTAAATTTGCCTATTCTCGATATTTCATATGGAACCATACTATATGTGTGGCCTTTGGGGTCTGGCATCTTTCACTTAATGGTTAAATTAGAGAATCGTTTGATATGTGAATTTTACCACAAAAGAAAAAGATGTTTGATAACATGGTTGTAGGGAGAATCTCCTAGGTTAAAATACTCAGGTTCTAATTCAGGAGAAATTTTGATGTTTGAAGCGATTCATAGATGCTTAGGAGGTAAATTACAACTACAAGGAACCAGAGATCGTACTGTGTCCCTGCCCGGCACCCAGCGTGTAGCAGGTGCTCAGTGTATGACTTGCTGAGTGCTGGCTGCAGGCAAACAAACACCTGCCTCGCAGCAGAGGGGAGGAAGAAATATGCTTTAAATTCTCTGTAGAGGCGTCCTCGGCCTATGATTTCCCGTTTCCCAGGTCTGTTCCGCTTCTCAAGAGCAGTTGCTGTAATTATCTGAATAACATTCAACTTTACCTATATTAAATATATGTATATTCCAGTGTCTCTAGTCATATTGCCAGGCCCAGGCTCCTGCTCAGTTATCTATTTTATATATAGTAGTGTGTCTATGCCAATCCCAATCTCCCAATTTATCCTCCTCTCTTTCCCCCCTGGTAGCCATGAGCTTGTTTTCTACATCTGTGACTCTATTTCTGTTTTGTAAATAAGTTCATTTGTACCATTTTTTAGATTCCACATATGAGCAATATCATATGATATTTGCCTTTCTCTGTCATACTGAGCGAAGTAAATCAGACAATCTCTAGGTCCATCCGTTTGCTACAAATGGCATTATTTTGTTCTATTTGGCATTTGCTAAGGGCTGTTTGTTTGACAGAGAAATGGGAGAGCTGAGTCCTGGGGCGTGGGGAGGAGGGATAGAGATGGCTGGATCTTTACAGAGACAATAATATTTGGTTCCCAAAGTGGATGGGGGGGATGAGAGATAAATTAGGAGTTTGGGATTAATATATACACACTACTCTATATGAACTAGGTAAACAACCAGGACCTACTGCATAGCACAGGTAACTCTCCTCGGCATCTTGTAATAGCCTATAATGGAAAAGAATCTGAAAAAGAACTGATGTGTGTGTATAACTGAATCACTTTGCTGTACACTTGAAACTAATACAACATCGTAAACTAAGAATTCCATAAAAAGAGACAATAATAAAGTTGGCCAGCCTCTAGGACTGTGCCTGGAAAATTCTGCTCAAATATGAGACAGATTTTTATAGCAGCTTCCAGGTATGGAATTATTATGAACATTGTGTTCACCTCTAGGAAAAAAAAAAAAAAAGAAGAGAAAGCGGGCTCCCAGTATCTAGGTCTTGGATTTTTCTGGCTCGTGGTGTGTGTTGGGATGGTTGTGACGAAGGCTTCATTTCATATGCATCTTTTCATACCGCGTAAGCTCTCAATAGACAGATACTAAAGTCACGTCGATGAATGTGCGAGATCCGAGAACTTTTAGAGAGTTTAAAAGTTAGCAACCACTGAATAAGATGGTGACTTTGCTGGGGAGCTGTGGCTTTACAAAGCTTCCTGGCTGGTTAAAAAGAGCCCTAAGAGGAAGAGCTGAGTGGGAGGCTGCCCTCTGCACAGGCAGCAAATAGGAGACTTGTCCTTCGAAGTCCCTGTTCCCTTTCCTTTATTAGGCAGCTCATTTAGGGACCATTTTGTAAGTCACTTTCTCTCCTCAACTCTGGTATTGGGGAAGGTGTGACCACCTCACTCCTACTAAATCGGGAGCCACCAATGCCTGGCCCATGGGCCGCCGCCACCCCTAGGCATCCTGTACCCGTGGTGGACGTCTCCCATCCATCACATTATTGTTTACTGCTGAGCCCAGGAACAGCCTCATAACTCTTCCTAACGGAGCGCTCTTGACAGCCACCATCACTTTCAGAGTTGGCCCAAGGGAGAAAACCAGTATGCAACCCCGGCTGTAAGAGATCATTGATGGACACGTTTTAAAGTCACCTCTTCCATGACCATTTGCGTTTTAACAAAGGATAAACCCATTAAGCCAGAAAAGTGAGCTCATTGTAAACGGGCAGGCAAGTGCTGGCTCTTCTCAGCACTCTTGAAGTCAAGCCACAAGGACCCATCCCCAGACCAGAAGACATTCACAGGCAGCTACTCAGGAGGGCCGAGCCTCGGAAGTGGTGACACCACCTTCAGACTTTCACATTTGAGAGCCCCTTTCCTGCGTTGTGCTGAGCAAGGTAGAATAGCTGCAGTTCTCTGAGTAATTTCCAGGCACTATGTCTAGATTACCTACAAGCTCACCCAGTGGTCGTCCCCACTAAATTACCTCATGAGTCTTTATTGCCAGGGGAGCCAGGCATCAGTAATATTATTTCAAAAACTCCAAATGCTAATGGCAGACATGCAAACGGTCATATCTGCACAAAGCAGTCCTCGAGAAGACGATTTTTCTCACAAACATGTCCAAGTGTTATCATAAATTGCCTTCATCTAAAGTGTACACCTAACAACTGGCATATTTATTAGAGGCGCTCTCTTGTCCTAAGCTTTTTATTTTGGGGGAGAAAATATAAAATCTCCAAAACTGTCATCCTCTAACTCTTCTGCAAGCTATTTAATAGAAATAGATGGTGTGAAAATACCTATTTGGATTCTTTAGGTAGCTCCTATATAACAGTGAATGTTTTGATATCAATAGGGCTGTAGCTTACTTGGGAAATGAAGAGCCCCTAAAAAATGTGAAAGGTGTAGACACTACCTCGAGTCTAAAGAGTTTTTAGGATTACTCGAGGGAAAGAGACTACAGAGATTGAAAGTCCAGTGGAAAGAGTGTACATTTGGGGGTTAAGACAAACCTGGAGTTGATTTCACCAGGCTGATGTCCTTATGTAAGTTTATTCAACTTTTCTGAGGATTACTTACTCCCCCTTTAAAATGAAGGTGATATTAGCAACGCCTCATTGGATTATTATGAAGACTGAATAAGGCAATCTATGCAAAGCACTTTGTTTGATGTATGAATATTCGATTTTTTTTTTTCCTGGCGGCCCGGGTGTGATCCCTGGTCAGGGAGCTAAAAAATCCCACATGCCACAACTAAGAGCTGGCACAGCTAAATAAATAAATAGGCCTATCAACACACCAGGGTATAGGGAAACGGTAGAAAATGAAGTTGAAAGAGTTGTTTGTTTGGGCTCAAATAGTGGAAGACTTTAATTGACTGGTAAGGCAGCCGGAACATGACTTTCATTTTGCTGTCAATGGGTGTCTGTCTGAGGAGGAAAGGGGCTGATCACTTGGCTAAGTTTTAGGAAGATTCATCTGGCTACAGACTGCTGAAGGCAGCATTTGTAAAGAATCCAAATATGGAAGTAACTGTGCTACTTCCAACAGGGGATTATTAAGGCTGGGCATTGAGGATGAAAAAAATAGGTATGAGAAATACTGTACATAAATATTTATATAATTTGGCCACAAAAAAGTAAAGGGCAATTCCATTGATCTTTTATAATAAAAATTTTCCAGAAAATTATGTTTGCCATCAGAATTCAGTGAGGCACCTAATTAATCCCCAGCACCTAGAGTTATACAGAAAGGGCCGCAATAAGTATTTATTGTTGAAGGAATGGATTAAGGGTAACACAATTTTAAGTTGAAGGAAATGGAGAAATGTAAAAGGGTGAAATTTATGACTAAATTTTAATTTTTAATCTTTTAGATATTCTAGGGAAGAAGGAACCATAGAATCTGGAATTGGGGATGTGGCTATGAAGTAGAACACATCCAAGCTTTCACAGACTAATAGACTAGCTGATTATCTTACACTGTATTGGGCCATTGCTTTGAGAGCAGTGTCTCAATTTAAGACGTTTTCCTCCTTCTAATCTTTTTTAGTGGTGAATGCTTCCTATCACTCTCAACCTCATATAGGGCTTTCCACTTCACATTTGTTCATTCAGACAGGACCTAGACAATACTCACAAAACTTACCAATTCAAACATAATTGGTCGAATCATTTGATTTTAGGGTAAACGACTAACTAACTGAAGGTGTTCCTTTTTACTACAACACTGTGGAAATATTAGTTGGATAGAAATCCAACTTCTAGAAATTCAATTTCAATCACTATAGGTGGCAGAAAAAATGAAAGTCACTTAATTTTCTTCACTAACCTTCACTGACCAAGAGCAAAGATTTAAAAACCTGTGTAACCTTGGAAGTACAAGCTAGAAATACAAAGACTGGATTTGAGTTGCAATTAAAACTTGGGTGAAAATTTTCAAGGAAATAGTTTGAGACAGATGATGAATATAAATATCTTGATTTAGAGAAAAAAAGGAACACTTTGATCTCATGAAAATTAAAATCCTTTGAAAATTCTTCTTAGGAAGCTAATAAAATATTCTCAACACACTTGAAAACATTCAAATGTATTTACTTCTGTCTGGTTTCAAGACCAGCTCATCAAATAAAATATATTCTATACGATAAGCTAATCATCATTTTCTGAGAATAACATATTTTTAGGAACTAGTCACTTACAAATTGGGGCTCCTGGAATGGACAGTCAGTTAAATTTTCTCTCATGGCTGGTCAATGTAGATAAAACAGCTGGCTCTACTATTCAAAATGTACTAATAGGTTGTTTGAACCAACTAGTCAATTTAACATAACTGGTCAAAATTGGTCATTTTGAGAAGAAAATTTAAGAACTAGCTAGAGTGATGGTTCTCAGCCTTGCCTGGATATTAGAAATACCTGGGGCACTTTTAATTATTCCTGCATGTGGTCAGGTTGTTCGGATGCTTAAATCAGATTCCCTGGGGCTAGAAATATCAGAAAGGGAATGTAAGAATACAATACCTTTTAAAATCACACCGCCAAAATAAAATACTTAGGCATAAACCTGATCAAGGAGGTGAAAGACTTATATGCTGAGAACTATAAAATATTAAAAAAGGAAGTGGAAGATGATTTAAAGAAATGGAAAGATATCCCATGCTCTTGGGTGGGAAGAATTAACATTGTTAAAATGGCCATACTGCCTAAAGCAATATACAGATTTAATGTGATCCCTTTCAAATTACCCATGACATTTTTCACAGAACTAGAATAATCCTAAAATTCATATGCAACCGTAGAAGACCCAGAATTGCCAAAGTAATCCTGAAGAAAAGGAACAAAGCAGGAGGCATAACCCTCCCAGACTTCAGACAATACTACAAAGCTACAGTAATTAAACAGAAATATGGATCAATGGAACAGAATAGAGAGCCCAGAAATAAACCCATACACCTACGGTCAATTAATCTTCAACAAAGGAGGCAAGAATATACAATAGGAAAAAGACAGTCTCTTCAGCAAGTGGCGTTGGGAAAGTTGGACAGCTGCATATAAATCAATGAAGTTAGTTAGAACATGCTCTCTCACCATACACAAAAAAGACTTATACATAAGACATGACACCATAAAACTCCTGGAAGGGAGCATAGGCAAAACATTCTCTGACATAAATCGTACCAATGTTTTCTTAGGACAGCCTCCCAGTGCAATAGAAATAAAAACAAAAATAAACACGTGGGATCTAATCGAACTTACAAGCTTTTGCACAGCAAAGGAAACCATAAACGAAAGGAAAAGACAACCTATGGAATGGGAGAAAATATTTGCAAATGATGCAAGCAACAAGGGCTTAATTTCCAAAATACACAAATAGCTCATACAGCTCAACAACAAAAAAACAACCCATTCAAAAAATGGGCAGAAGACCTAAATAGACATTTCTCTAAAGAAGATGTACAGATGGCCAATAGGCACATGAAAAGATGCTCAACATTGCTAATTATGAGAGAAATGCAAATCGAAACTACAATGAGGTACTACCTCACACCAGTCAGGATTGCCATCATTAAAAACTCTACAAATAACAAATGTTGGAGAGAGTGTGGGGAAAAGGGAGCCCTCTCACACTGTTGGTGGGAATGTAAGTTGGTGCAGCCACTATGGAAAACAGTATGGGAAACTCTTTCTCAGAAAACTAAAAATAGAATTACCATATAATACAGCAATCCCACTCCTGGGCATACATCCAGACAAATTCGAATTCAAAAAGATACATGCACCCCTATGTTCACAGCAGCACTATGCATAGTAGCCAAGACAGGGAAACAACCTAAATGTCCATCGACAGAGGAATGGATAAAGAAGATGTGGTACATATATACAATGGACTACTTACTACTCAGTCACAAAAGAGAATGAAATAATGCCATTTGCAGCAACATAGATGGACCTAGAGATTATCATACTAAGTGAAGTAAGTCAGAAAGAGAAAGACAAATACCATATGCTATCTCTTATTAAAATATGACGCAAATTAACCTATCTATGAAACAGAAACAGACTCATGGACATATAGAACAGCCTTGTGGTTGCCAAGGGGGAGGGGGTTGGGGGAGGGATGGAGTAGGACGTTGGGGTGAGCAGATGTGAGCTTTTATATACAAAATGGGTAAACAACAAGGTCCTACTGTATAGCACAGAGAACTACATTCAATATCCTGTGATAAACCATAATGGAAAAGAATATAAAAAAGAATATATGTATGTGTAACTGAATCGCTTCTGTACAGCAAAATTAACACAACATTGTAAGTCAACTATACTTCAATAAGCAAAATAAAAAAAAAAAATCTCTGGGACTAGGATTCAAATATCAGTTCCCAAGAGGTGCCAGGAAATGCCAGTGTGCCATCAAAGCTAAAAAGCACTGATCTAAATCAAAATTCTAACATGGGAACGCCCTGACTAATGACGTGCCTCTTATACCTTCTGATAGTATTTGAAAACCAAATAAAAGAATGTTATTTCAAACGAGGACAATAAAGATAATGATTTCCCATTTCAACTATTCACCAATTCTACTGTTGATGATTATTTGTGAGTTCAAGGGTCCTGTTATAATGGCCAATGATCTTAAGTTTTCTTTTAGTATAACATGCCACCCCTGAAAATATGGAATATTAACTTTTGACTAGTTAGTACTTACCAAACAAAGTAGGAAGTAAATACGAGGAAAATCACGATAAGAAAACCACCACCTGAAACGCCATAAACCCAGATTTTCACTCGGCCATCTGTTTAAAATAGAAAATAACAAACTTATCAACAAAAGCTTTATTTCTTATCTAAATTAGTGTATTATTTATTTCTCAGCTGAATTCTGAGATTTGCGTAAGTCAGAAGCATAGGTGGAAATACCCACATGTGACAGCTATCAAATGTCAAGAAAAAGGTGAAAATATAAAATGTAAGATGGTCTGTCATTTTTTCACAATGCCAAACAAAGACCAGAAACCAGTACTTCATAAAATCTAACAACTGGCAGGATATTTTGAATTTATTTTCATTTGTATATACTTCTAATACAAAAGTACTACAAAACATATGTGTACAAGTATATATTATTTTGGACTTGTTATCTGCTGGAGTTAAAAAAATAGAACCAAACAGTCTGATCTATTTTATGATTTTTACTGTGTGAGGTATACCCTGACTGTATGTATGGTGTGCATGTGTGTGTATAAATTTGAGCTGTTTCTGGAAATCTCATGGTTTTTGCTCTGTTTTACATGAGCGCACAGTTAACTAAACTTGCACTGACAGTAGCAATGCCTTAGCATCTCAAAGGACCTATGTTCCTTTCTGAAAGATATACAAACCAAAGGTTCATTATACTACATGAATGTAATTAACTGTGGGTCCAAAGAACATAGCAAAATCTTATGCTAAAGACTTTTGTGAGATGAAAAACAATCAAAATCTATTGTAAACAACACTTGTTTGGAGGAAAATCACAATTACTTTCCATTGTATTATGACTACCTATTACAATTTTTGCTTACAAGACACTTTCAAGCCTCAGTCAGGTTTTAGAAGGAGGTTTCAATGTAGTAATGATATATTTCTATGGTCATACAACTTTTAACAAAGCTTTGATTCTCATCTCTTAGAAACACTAATGATGAAATTCCCTATTCTGAATTTTTTACATTTGCAGTAAGAAAAAAAAGTCTTTCCTGAGTGAGAATGCATCTGTCATCTTACTACCCCTTAACCTCATAGAGCTGAAGTATTGGAAGATACAGTGTTTTTCAATCCCTAGTACAGAGGTATGTGGTCCATGACCTTTAAGCCATGTTACTTAAGAAGAATCAATATAGCTTTTTATGACAGCATAATGGATAGGATCAACGTTCAAACTATTAAAAGAAGATAATGTAGTGAAAAGTCAGTCTTCCTGCCACCCTCTCTGAGCGCCCTACACAGCCACTACCACTGTAACCAGTTTGCTTGCGAACCATCTTACAGTTTTCTCTGCACATGCAAGCAAATGAGTACAGACACAGAATACCTGCACTTTTTAAAAAAGACACAAATGGTGCGTATCACTCACTTTGGTACTCTTTTCTACGTCACAATATATATTGGAAATATTTCCATGCTAGTTCATAAAGACAGGTCTGTCTCATTCTTTTTAATACCTCTATGAGACATATTGCAGTTGTATCTATTTTTGTTTTTCTGTTATTCTACTTATAGACATTTAGGTTATTTCCACTCGCTATGTAATAAGCAATCATATAATGAATATCATTTACATACTTCTCTTAGTATACGTGTGTATATTTGTACGATGAATTCCTAGGAGGAAAATTTTAGGCCAAAATGTATGATAGATTTTTGCCCAATTGCCCTCCTGAGAGGCTGCTCAAGTTTACAATCTCATCATGAGAACCTAATGAAAGTTACTAACCTCCCCAGACTAAATATATATTTTACATACTTACATATATATGTATACAATAGTGTATATATGAATATACATATATGTGTGTATATGTGTCTTTGTATGTGTATCCATATATACACACACACACACACACACATGCACATACACATATACTCACATACGTGCTACTGATGCTTTAGTGAGACCTCCCAAGGTTAAGGACCTCAAGTGTGGATTTGAACACTCATTTCCCTGGAACTTCACCCTAATTCTCTTCCTGAAATAGGGTCTACGAGCAGTGGGTGAACCTAGCTACATTTCATATCACGCTTCCCTCAAATTTAAGTCTATTGCTATAAATTAGCTAAATCACTAAACGTCACAAAATGAATAAGATGTTTTTGAATATCTATGGCATATGCCCTGACATCCACAGGAATCAAAGCTTGAGTAAGATATTGTGGCCATCCTTAAAAGTTAGTTAAGGAGTGTACATCTTGTTTCTTCCTCTAGATGTAGGGTCCTTTGTGCCCGGGCTCTGGTTTTGCTTCAGTTAAGCATGTCATTGAGGCACTTTGGTATGGCCACCACCTAGGGTCTGGGAGGAAAGTTCCCAAGGTATATTTTGGCTGAGATTTCTGGGTCTCTTCCCTCTCAATGCTCCGTTCCCTCAGTCATTCACGGCGTTTTGTTTTCTAGAAGAGGTACGTACAGTAGGCACAGAGAATTTTGCTTTCATTTTCTGCCCACTTCACAGAGTGGGAAGTAGAGACCAGTGCTTTGTAAAGATCTTATTGGCCTGCCTTTCAAACCTTCCCATCACTTACGGGTGGTGTGTCCTTGGTCAAATTAGTTTGCCAATTTCAGCATCCTAATCACTAAAATGGGGATAATGGCATCTCATCAGGTGCAAGAACGTAATGAGTCATGCACCACAACCAGCATGGAACCACAGGGTACACAGAAGGCATCTAAAACATGTTCATTCTTGTCCCGAATACCCACTAATTTTTGAGTCCTGCAGGCCTGACAATGTGCTAATAGTCGTGACAGTCGTGCAGGGCAGGTGCCTCTAGATTGATTCGTAGATGAGGAAACAGTTCCAGAGAGGTGAGGAAACTACAGTCAGTCGCAAAATCAGGACCTTCTGAGCTATGATGCCAGTTAAGGTCTGTTGGCCTCAAAATGGATGCTCTTTACTATTTCACTGGTGTTTCTCAAACCAGATAGGGTCCCTGGACATTTCCCTAGGTACCTACCTGCATGTTCCTGAGAATCTATTCCAATTTTTGCTTTTAATTTCAATTATATACACAAATTCACAGTTATAAAAATAAAGTCTTTGGCAGAGATAATTTACAATTCAAATATTCTTAAAGATTAATATTTTGGGGCTTCCCTGGTGGCACAGTGGGTGAGAGTCCGGCTGCCGATGCAGGGGACACGGGTTTGTGCCCCGGTCCGGGAACATCCCACGTGCCGCGGAGCGGCTGGGCCCGTGAGCCATGGCCTCTGAGCCTGCGCGTCCGGAGCCTGCGCTCCGCAGCAGGAGGGGCCACAACAGTGAGAGGCCCGCGTACCACAAAAAAAAAAAAAAGATTAATATTTTGGTTCCTTAAGTCAGTGTCTCTTAAACTGGGATTGACAGACTTATCTTCAACCACCCCATGAGAACATTTTACACCACACAACGCTCAAATTTGAGAAACCTTGAACTAGACCATGTTGCTTTTTTCCTTCTCTCCTCTTTTCCTTCTTCCCTCTGTTCTTTCCATCATGAGCAGTGGTCACAATCTGAACCCCAATCCCCCATGAGAGAATTTACGTTTCTGACTCATAACCGATATGTACCTGGATCAAGGGGTTGAAGAGACCATCCTTTAAAAATATCATGTATTTTTGAATTCACAGGTCTGTTTTTCCCAGCAAGATTTTTCACATCAGCTTTTTTGTCCTCTGAGCCAGGTACTTTCATGCAGTAATCCAGGAAACCATTGGACCTCATGATCTCTGTATAGCCCTTCTCACAGCCGCACACTCCACCCTATAGCAGAAAAAAATGTTGACGGTTACACAGTGAGTTGTGTAGATGAAACAAGAACGCTTTAACTGCTGGAGGCACTTAACATTTGCATGGTATGTCATGGCAATTTAGGGTTTTCCAGCACCAGACTTGCCAAAGAGGTGAAAATTCAATAAATAGTTCATCTTTTTGAATTCCAAAGTCAACCGTTAAATAAATCATCAGTTCTTTCTAGTGGTTTATAATTCTTATACCTTCCAAATATGAAACCGCAATTCTTTGTCAATAGTGGGCATTAACTACAACCTTTTCTCTCTTACAGAGATGTTTAAAGCGTCTAATTAAAAATTAGCCTCAACTCTTCCCCCAGCTGTTTCAGATTCCTGCCCACTCACTCCAACCTGCCCTTGACACTGAGAAGCAAAGCAACAGGAATTATGTACGTATCTTCTTTGAGCTTTATGCTCTTTGAGGTCTATTTCTGCCTCTATCATTTTCTGCCATTGATCACTAACTAGTCTGAACTGCCTCTCCACTCAAAGGCTTAGTTCTTCACTCAGAGGAGACAGCCCAAGACTGTGGAGAAAAAAAGACTTCACCAAAGGCACATGTCCAAGAGAGGGAGGAGAGAGAGAGAGAGATAGATAGAGATATTGATATCTTGTAGTAATCCGAGTGTCACATCACATCATCACATTCCTAGTTGGCGTCATGACAAGATGACCTTCATATTTGTGGATTCTTGGTAATTTTCATGTACAATAAACCTCTCCAAGAAACTGATTATGATAAAATATAACGGACGAGGATTTCTATCTGTCTCTGGAAGTGAAACTGAAAATAACTGCTCTTCCTTCCTTCAGCAAACATAAAAGCAATAGAAAAGAATAGAAAATAAGCATACGATTATGAATCTCTATAACTCTGCTATTAGGGCTCCTCACATAAAACTATATCTGGAATTTTCTGAACAGCCTTAATAGCCACTCACATCAGTCCTTATGCATCAGCCAGATTTACTTAGGTCATCAACTCTTGAACACATGATTTTGAGAAGCAACAGATACTAAAACTAAAAATAGGGTACCACAATCTTCCACAAAAAGTACAAGAGACTTCCCTGGTGGCGCAGTGGTTAAGAATCCACCTGCCAATGCAGGGGACACGGGTTCGAGCCCTGGTCCAGGAAGATCCCACATGCAGCGGAGCAACTAAGCCGGTGTGCCACAAGTACTGAGCCCACGCACTGCAACTACTGACGCCCACGCGCCTAGAGCCCGTGCTCCGCAACCAGAGAAGCCAACGTAATGAGAATCCCACGCACCGCAACTAGAGAAAGCCCGTGTGCAGCAACGAAGACCCAACACAGCCATCCATCCATACATACATATTTATTTTTAAAGTAAAAGTCAGAAAAGCATATAATTAATAAATGCCTACAGTTTAGGTAGCACTCGTATAATAATGCCAATTATTATAGTATTTCCAGTGGTTTTAATTGAAGACATTATTCAGGGTTCAATGGTGAGAACTAATTACGAAAAATTGGTATATGCTCGGCTATGAAAGCCATCTTTTCAAGATGCATCTCTATTTAGTTTGAGTGAAAAGTTGTAACCAAAGTTTCGAGGGAAATGGTAATTTATGTTTTATTAAAGAGGGTATCCAGAGAGTTGGGGGAAAGCCACACCTTCTACTTAGCAACAGCCTTAGCCCATGAAGTTGCTGCTGATCTCTTTTTTTCCCAAACTGGAAGCTTAATCACTCACTCGCTTTTCTGTGGTAAAGAATTAACCTAACTTGAAGTAGAAGAGCCATATTAACAGGATGGAGCATCTGAATCATTTTTAACCAAATCATTTTTGGAAAGAACACACTATAAGAAGAAACTCGTTTCTTTGAAAGACAGGGCACACCTTTCTTCTATGCGCACCGCACACAATGAGTGCCACTGTTGAGAATACATGGCACATTTTGCATTAATTCCTGAGCAGTGGTTGACGGGAATTAAGGCAGAGAAAGGGGAAGAAAATTTTCTGCTTTAAAAAATGTATACACACACACACACACATATAATTATTACCCATAACCACATATTCAACTTATGTAAAATCAACTAAAATTTAGACACAGTACAGTAATCATAGTGTAATCAATTTTAATACATAATCTTTAGCAAATATGAACATGCCCTTTTTAATATCTTTCAAAATAGTTTAGGTATATGAAAGGCTAAGGAGGAGGAAATAAATCAACTGAGAACACGTTGATAAATAGAGGATAAACGGAGCTAACATAGATGAGATATCTGAAAGACGGGGTCGGCTATAGGTGGATTTAGAGAAAAAAAGGCTGCTTTCTTGAACACATGCCCTGGAAAGAAATTCTGAATAGCTGTGATTACTCCTGCAAATGCCTCTCTGTGGTATCGTGGGCCCATGGAATTGCTACTTGGGCTGCAGGAGACTGGAAAACATCAGACAGCATACATAGAACACAGCGATTACCATACTCGTCCAAGCCTCCAGCACATGACTCACCTGTGTACAGTAGGAGAAAGGTTTTCTGCAGGCCGGGTTACACTGCCGGATAGCAGCAGGGCGTGCCTGAGGGGAACAGCCTCCTACAAAGGAAATCCCACCGTCATTTACAGATTTTTCTATGATGAATACTCATTTCTTTTCCTCTCTGGCACTGGCTACCTTGTAACAGTATTATCCTTAAAAAATCTGTTTGCTGACAGTGTGGCCCAGTTTGATATGATTGATTACAGTACTCCAGGAAGGGCTGTTTGAGATGGGAAACTCTGCTACAGTAGGGAAGCTGTTTACAGTAGAGATTTTATACCTGTGCATTGGCAGTGTGATTCCATCATATGGCCATGCTTGAGGGCAAAGCCTGTGCGTGTCAGGATCAGTAAAAGAATTGATGAAATCTCAAGTGAAGTTCAGGAGCAGAAAATATATATGCGCGAAGATCTTTCTACATATTTTTTTTTCCCATCTCCCGCATACCCCAACTAGGCACTAGACCAATTCCCAATAACCAAACGGTAAAAGAATGCCACTAATCAATTCATGGGACCACGATATCAAACATTTTGGTAACATTTTAAATGTATTTCAACCCAAATACACAGTCACACAGTCACATACATACTCCCACACCTATTTTTAACAGCAAATGTATACACTCCAGGAGGGATAATCACAGATCTGACATAGTACTTGCAGGTCCTTATTAAATATTTTTGAGTAAATGGATGGAATAATGTCTCTATAGTCTGAAAATCACTGAATATTAGTCACGCCTTCCTGGATTCGAGGTACTGAGCAAAGGAGTTGGCACATGACTCAAGGGCAATATTTAAACTATATTTATATACTACTGGTTGCATTTATAGATTCTAGCCTCTGCATTACTATAATTGTCAAACAATTATAGTTTATGATTTTGTAACTAGCGAAAAGCTTTGGGCTTAAGGCTGGGTAGGGAATAGATCTACATTTACCCTAAGAATGAAACAGCTGAACTCCCACTGTTACTTGAAAAAATAAAACAAATAATCCTCACAGGAAAAACAAAACAAAACAAAACAAAGCACCGCCAGGATCCGGAATGAGCAGGTAGGTGTGAAATTGATCACGTGGGAGTTCGTGCTGCCAGCACAGCCCCGTTGCTGCCAACAGAGCTTGGAGGGGGTGTTTTGCACTCAAACCAGGGATCGCCACCATGCAGTGTGTGAACCCCATGGGGAGAGGATCTCCTGGGAGTCGGGAAGAACCTGTTAGAATTTGTACAGTTTATCTAACATTTAAAATTTAAGAATGAAATTAAGGTCTAATAATACTTAGCAGGTGACACTGGTAGCCTGAACTCATTCATCAGATGGCCCCGTGATGTACACTGGGCACTCCATACAGAGAATTTGATAGTGGAACCCTTACCAGTCCGTTAACTCTCAGCATGTTGCAGTGTGTGATGCTTTCTGTGGTCCTGGTTAGGTAGATTTACAGTATATTAAGTTTTAACAGTGACTTACAAAATGGACGAGCAGCTTAAAATAAATTATTGTATGGAAAAACTGTGGATTAAAGGGACAACCACTAATGCAAAAACAGGTAAACTAGAAAAAGGTGACGCTAACAATCTATTCCAATAGAAAAATCAAAATTCTCCTATTCTGATGAGCTCTTAGTCAGCCACAGGACTGAGTAAAAAGAATGACAATTTAATTTTCTCTGATACGAAGGCATCAAAAAAAAAGCCCTTTCAAATGACTGAGAAGACCATTTGTAGAATCAAATTGCATTCACTGTCATAAATGAAGATACCTTCCCTCAATCTATAGTCAGATATTAAATAACGATCATGACTAACACATTGTTAAAAAGTGAAGCTTTCAGTACCTGAACATAAGCATCTATAATTTAAAGCAAAATGTTTTTTTACATCGTTAATATATTTTAATTTTTATTATATCCTTATCAACCCTTTTAATTTCACTTTCTGTACATGTTTCATATCATGATACATTAGCACAGTAGTGAAGGATTTTAGAATACGTTGAGATCTGTTCTCAAATACTTTTTACTGAAAAGGTACATCTTTAAACATTTTAGAGACCATTGTTTTAAACTAACATCTGTCTCTTTCAGTCTTTGTCTCAGATCATGATATTTAAGGAAATCTTACTGTGTTTCAGCTTATTTTTTTAAGTTGTCTGATATATGGGACTTCAAATAGAAGTGTTTGCTTTCTAAGATGCAAAGGTCTAATGGCAACTTGTCGTGAAGCTCGTCTAAGGCCACTGCTCAGTCTTCCTTTGCTTATAATTTGTACGCTAATTCTTCTCACCACCAGCAACACTCAGAGATCTTTTTGAAGTGCCCACATGAATCTTAGGCAGGGATACCTGTGACGTTAATGCCATCTGAACGTTGGCACCATACAGTTCGTTCATTATTGTTCCAAAGACTTGCTTTCCACGTGTAGTGATAACATTTACCTCCTGCAAGTAAATACGATAACAGCGGTTCTATTATACGTCACATCAAAGCAGCATAAGCATTGATCAGTCAAGGCTAAGAGTTGAAAAGTGCTCTTGGTACCTGTACAAGGGCGTGTTTCTACAACCTGCTGGGGGCAACTGTCTTGGTTCTCAAAAGACTGAATTATAAATGTCCTTGACCTAGACTGGCGACCCATAGTCTCGAAGCTTCTTCCCTCGATGCAGGTCAGTTCACACGTGCTCCACTCTGACCATTCCGTTAAATGGCAGTCTCCTGGAGGATTGCGCAGCACAGAGCAGAGGAAAGAACGTGAAAACTGGCCCTTAACGCCATTTACATGCACAGGTTCACGGTGAGATTTGTGTGGCGGTCCAGTGATGGGGTGGGTTCCAGAAACTATGCATTCCACACTGATAAATCTTCTAATTAGAAAATACTAAGAATGAGGAAGTAATCTATGGTTTAATCTAGTTGAGCAAAAGAGCATCAGACACTACACTGCCATCATTTTGCTTCCAATCATGGCAGTTTTATCTAGAGAACGCTGTGACTACTAGCGGTAATAAAATTTTTAAAAGGAAGTGTAAAGATTACATCAACTCAGTTTTTAAAGAGCAGCGTAACATCATAAAATAGATGTTCACAGAAATCATATAAAGGGAATAAGTCAGTTACTGAAGTGGAATATCTTTGAACTTAACGAACGTTTAATAATCTAAACATACACACATTTATGTGTATACATATATGTCCATATGTAGGTATGTGTTTTTACACACACACACGTTACATGCCATGTTATAAGGATATATTAAGCCACCTTAAACTCATGTCGTATAAGCTAAGCTGTGTTATTAGGATTAAGATAAACTCGTAAATCTTCTGTAACTAATAATGACCTTCACGATTACATAGAACTTGACTGTTTAACAGAGTGTTTCTGTGCACTTACAGCCTTACTTGTCCCCACCCATGTCATCACCCAGGGGTTCATCCACTCATGGATTCCGTCAATATTTTTTGAGCGCTGGCCAATGTGCTAGGTGCTGTCAGGTCAGGTATTATTAACACATTTTCTAGATGGAGCAACCATTGCTCAAAGGGACCAGACTGTATGTCCCAGGTAAAACACCAGTGAAGTGATACTGACAAGATTCTAACTTAGCTCTTAAATTTCCAAGTCCAGTGCTTTTCTTCCCCCCTCTGGCCTACTTTGCCTCTGTTGAAGCTGTGAGGTATATTCCAAAGTGATAACCACAATGACAAATGAATTAAAGTTAGTTAAAAACTTCAACTTGGACGAGAGAGAACTCAGGAAATTAACAGAAAAGAACGAAATAGAAAGGTCACCATGGAAGGCATTCCCGATCATTTAAAATTGCCTACCTGGGCAAGGCACAGAACATGGCTGCTTCAGGATGCCATCTTGAAAGGGCACCTCTCCACACAGTGCATTGTCTACAGGTACAGTCCAGTGAGACATTGAACCACTGTGGACCACACAGGAGAGGCTGCGGGTCTGGACTCCTTCCCCACAGTCTCCACCCTGTCAGAGGAAAGGATGCTGTCAGCATTACCCAAATCATGATCATCTCAAAGTTTGGGCTCCTGCCATCTCTTGCTCAAAAAAACCCTAGTTGCGTATTCCGGCAGCTTCCTCCTCTTGAGAGTTATCTTTCAGTTGTTGACAATAAGGCATCCCTGAGCAATTCTCCTAGAGCTGATAGAGCAACTAAAAGCACAAATGAAGATCTATGCCGTGGAATTTATGCACTCAGAATATGATGATTCATTTTGGAACTCAGCCAGGATTGACTGAAAAAGAAAAACAATACCTGATTTGTCTAGGTGTATGTGATAAAATGGCCTAGTCCATAATCACTCCCCCAAGAGAGCATGTACGGCCACAGAGCGTTCATTTCTCTTTTCTTTGCTTCTTTTTCTTTTGTAGGGAATTCAGTACTTTCTCACATGGATTAGGTTTGGGTTTCCAGTAAAACGCTGATTTTCTCTATTGCCACGAGGAGTTGTTTTCCCAGAATGCCTTCTGTGCTGAATACTATTCTTTGAAGATATTTCATACAAGTCCCGCTGATATTATTCTTGGCGACTAGAAAAAAACTGTGCAGTGTCTCACAGAAACAGAAGTTTAGAATTGGAAGGCACGTTGTGGTTATCTAGTGCAACCATCTGCCTGATGAAAGATTTCCTACCGTAACATTTTTAGCAGATACCCATGAGATGAGTATTATCTCCTCGGTTTTAGTCAGGCGCTCCTACTTCAAGAAAAGTCCACTGGCTATTTGGATAACTGTAGAGGGGTGGCTCTGTTTTTGCACAAATGCCTTAGAAAACAGAGCCTAAGACAAAGCTTCTACACTAAGGAGGTGAAATCCCGGGATAGCAAGAGTGAGGGTGAAAGAGCCATCGCAGGTATGGAGGAAAAGGAAATACAAGGTAGTGTGTTGTCAACTGGCCTAAACTTCCGAGCAAACACAGCTGGTTTCTTGGTCAATCACATCTTCTAGACAGGCTGTAGGACCATCCATGAGGTGGGGAGGGAGGAAAAAGGGAGAGACATTACATGTAGCTCCTCCTTGGATTCAGTCCTCATTGATCAACCTTCACCCCGTGGAGTATTAACTCCTCTGTATTTCCAAGGTATGTTACTCAGCTCCCGCTAAGTCCAGAAACTGGTGGAAGAGCTACAGCTTTCATGACTACTACTGGTACGGATGGAGAGAGAGAGAGGGAGAGAGAGGATGACCCTCTGCACGGGCTGTGTTGCTGCAGGTAAGGATATGCTCCACGTTACAAATCATTATTAGGTGACAGTCAGACAACCGGGCTCCGTACTGGGAAACTGAGTTTCAGCTCCTTCTTATTTCCCACCCCCCTCGCACCTCAACAGAACCCAGAAACTGCATTGCTTGGCCTGGGAGCTTCTGTGGCCGTGGCAGCAGCAGGAGCGAAGAGGGACGGGGTGGGCGGTTTCGAAAGCAGCCGTGACAGTGCTTCTGGGCATGCAGCGGGTGACCCAGGGGTTGACGGGCCTGCTGAGCACCAGCCAGGTCAAGGCACTGAGGCAGCGGCTGCTGAGCGTCAAGGGCAGGTTGTGGATGGACTGCCGGATGTGCAGGATGGTACAGAGCGGCTGCTGAGAAAAATTCTTTACAGAAGGAAGTTCGGATTCAAAGCCACACTGGCAGAAAGGAAAAGGGGAGACTTGGAGGAGACTTTTCCGGTCCTCCTCCTGAGTTGCAGCAACGCAGGGCCTGATGAAACTGAGCAGACACACAAATAGGAACGACCACCTCCTTTTCTAGAGCCGTCTTCACGAGAATTATGATTTGTTTATCTAACAAGGGCAAGCCCCACGCTGGATCTATCAATACCTCATAGCTGCTCTACTCGTCTCTACGGTCACCGTGAAACTGTTTAAAACAGGCAACCTAATCTTGAACCTAAGTGTGCTTCTTTTCGGAGAAGTAGAAGTTCAACACCAATTCACAGTATATTCATTCAAACCAAATGTTCTGGTAAATGTTCACTCCCTAAAGTGGAAAATACCTAGCGTAAGTTAAATTTCTGTTTGGGATTCTCTCTAAGTGATAGGATTCTCTCTATCACTTATTATTCCAGATGATGGATCCACGGCAGAATTGTCTAAGGTGTACGTTTCGCTATAGAGTGTCAGAGTTCGTGAACTTGGAGTCTGAAGATACTGTAGCATGTCTGAAATTTGAAGTTACTGCTCTCTGGAACCTCCGGTAACAAGGAGATGCAATTGATTAGAGCTTTGTTTGACATTCCAGGAGATGGGGTGTGCAGAAGTGACAGGAAACAAGTCTACATCAGGGATCACTTTCAAAACCAAGACGAACAATAATGTGCTCCTAGTATGTATCCATGATCAACCTTGTTCTCGTACCTTGACAACAACAGCTACTATATGAAGAGGAATCACCGTCAGCATGATAGCTTCATTCATAAAGCAAGCATTCATTCAATCTCACTCACGAGACTTCACACGCTCGGGCTTGAAAACAGAGCCAGGTGTCTTAGAACCAGATGGTCAACGGCAAGGATCCTCTCACTGACTCTCTCCTGTCCAGATCATTAAGGGACTTTCTGTATACTCTGAATCGGCATCACCAGATGTGGATCAGCAGATGGTGCTAATAATCATAGTCAGAGCTGTAATCAAACCTGTAACAACAGCCTCAATTTACTGAGCTCTGAACTTACGTCAGATACTATGCTAAGCACTACATATTAGTTTGTCTATCCCTACCAAAACCCCCTAGCAAAACAGCTACTCTTGCTACCCCCCATGATATACATAAGAAAACAGAGGTTTGGAGAGTTTGAGAACTTGACAAAAACTGCAGAGCGAGGAACTGGAAAAAATCTTGACCAAAATGAGGCCCTGCTGGACTCCAGAGTCTGACCTCCGAAACGGGTTTTGCAGCATACGTGTGGATGCGTGCTATCAGCTGGGGAGCTTGGGAAGAGTTAGGAAACCCCAGAAAAAATCTGAAGCCTGAGGATAAAGATTTCCATTTGCAAATCCCTTTCCACATCAGACGGAGGCAGGATTGGCATATCCACTGAGCCCTGTGCGAGCTCCTCTTATTAGGGTTCGGTACATTTGATGGCAATCAGCCACTTCAACATCTCTACCACCTCCAGTGAATGAGCTTTCAACCTGCATTTGGCAGGTATTACAGAACGAGGAAAAGCAGGACAGCTGTGGGAGAAGTGCGCTTCCTTTGTGTGTGGAGGCCCACGTGTATTTTCATCAGGAATTCCCCAAACTCAGCTTACATAAATGTTTAAGAAAAGGCAACTCGCTGAAAAGATACTGTGTTAATTTACCTCACAAAGCATTCACAAGTAGGCTTTGAAGAGCGGGAGTACAGTTCAAACTCAGGAAAAACTCAACTCAAATATCATCAAGATTCACTTTCTCTTTTGCCTCTGCTTTTTAGCATCACCTTCTTTGTTCTTCTTGCTTCTAAGTGACTAACTTTACCTACAAGGTGGGAAAATGTGGCAGCTAAGAATTCCTGAAGATAGTATCTTTGAACAGCTTCAATGCCATTCCAGATTCTTGGGGAAGAATGCTGACTGGCCTCCTTTGGGTAAGGTGCCCACAAAGGAATAATTACTACAGCCTTGGTTTTTGAGAGCTTTGCCTGGATTGAGTCCAACTCCAGTTGCCTCCCGACTGGCAGTGTCAGTGAGGGAATAACCTCATCTAGAAATCTGAGACACTTCTCAAATTTCTAGATACACCTGCTCTCGTGGTTTCCAGGGCCTCCGTGCCCGGGTATCTCCAATAGAAGCCACAACGCCCCCTCTCTATCCCCACCAGCACTGCTACAGAGAATGTTCGCAACCCACCACTCTGGCCCCTGTGGTTCTGGCTAAAGCTCAATACTTGACAGCAAACTGAAACATTACATTTGACATTTCCCCTTAATGTTCCTATGGGACAAATTGGCAGACATGTCTATTAAAAAAAAAAAAAGGTTCCTGATACCTGAGAAGGTAAAAGGGAAAGTACAAAAGAACATGTGAGGTACAGTAGCAGTTGTATGGCTGGTAAGACGTGGAGTGTGGAGTTTGTCCCCCATCCTTCCCCTCTTCTTCCTGTGTTTTCTCTCCCTTCCCCTGCAATGGGTTCCTGAATTCTTTGAATTTATTTTCTGTACTTTCTCAACAATTATCAGGAGAAATCTTCCATTTTCTTAATTGTGATTCCAAGCAGCACTTAAAAAATTGCTGAAGGTTCAGGAAAGAGGGTTTTAGCCTAAGACAAAGTATTCGTATTTAAAGCTATTAGGTTACTATTTAATTAATTAGCATGGTTACCTTCTTTTCTGTAAAAAGGAGACTGAACAAATGTACCACGCATTTTTGTTCCTCTGGGACTTATTAAAATACATGGGCATTTAACTTCTGCAAGGTAATAATGGTGCATGGCAATGTCATCCTGACAGGAACGCTAAACATCTCCATGAGAATACTCTGCAGGTTTCTTAATGCATAATCCAAGTTATTGTTACCTAATTAAAATCTGCTTTGGAATATGAACTGAAGGATAAACCAGTAAAATAAGAATAGAGAAAATCAACGTGCTTTTTCTTATACAAGAAGCCAGAGAGAAAAATGCCCTAGAGGATCTTTGCTGACCCAGCAAAAGTTCTGGGTATGTGATATATTATGTTACTAGGCATTTATATTTCAGGTCAATAAAAAGCAATCATTGAGGAAAATGTAGTAACCTTGGTTCGCGTAATAATGTTAAAATATAACTTTCATACACTTTTGGTTTTCTGCCCACATGCAAGATTTTGTCTAAGCCTAAAAGTGCTTTTTTAGGAAATAGAGTCTACGGCAAGCTGTGCATTTCCATAGCATCAGGGTTTTGCCTAATTGCATAATGCTTTGATATTTCCCACAAGCCAAGAAGATAGAGAATTTTTGAGAAGGCCAAAGAGATTGGAAGTCCCCTGAACCAGCTTATTATAAATAGTGCCTAATGAACGGCTATTTATTTTCCTAGCAATATCACTCTGTGTGAGGTTAAGTCATTTGGTTCTTTTTTCCATGTTCTCCATTGCATAAAAATACACCGTGCCAGGCCCCTGGTATTGTGAAATTTATGCCATCAGCACATAGGTTTGACTAGACAAGTGCTTTGGACATACTGAGAAGCATTTCTCTGTCATTCCATGACCTACCTCCAATTTACATGCAGACCAGTTGCTGAGGACCCAGCTGTAGCAGGGGGTCACTGGGCAGGTTTTCTGCTGGGTAAGCTCTGTGGGGCATGGCCGTCCTTCTCCTTGGGTTGGCATAATGATAAATCGAGTCCGGCTCATTCGACCTAAAATGATAAGGAAGATGTCAGCTTTTCCCTTAGAGTTTGGCTTGGAAAGGGAATTAAAGGACAGAATGTTGCCTTACATACAAAAGGCTTCATTAAAACACACTGAACTTTGTCACGTCCAGGTTTCAGTTTTTCTGCCATTTTAATTTAGGTTTCTATGGAGACACAAGTTATCTAAGGTCTGCATAACGCTTAAGGATCTGAACTTCTGTCTGTCTTCTACTTTAGCCGGCTTAAGTCCAAACTCTGTATTGTTGCCAAATAGACTGATCGCCATAAACACTGGCTGAATGTTAACAAATATTTATCTATTAAGCTTTAAAATAATCCAAGAATCCTGCCTTGGGCTAGGGAATATAGTGGTGAAAACGCCAGATGTACCTTCTACCTTCACAGACCTTATATTCCATGCTAGGATTACAAATACTAAAGAAAAATAGAGTTGTATCTTCCTTGTTAGGTTCTAAATCAGAAAGTAAGGTAAAAATTGCATATAATCCAAATTACCCTGGAAAATTCCCTAGGAAGGTGCCACCCTGAGGTTCCAATAGTGTCTCTCCATTAATTCAACATGGCCAATTTTCCTAGATTTTAGGACCAATTTCTTTTTTCACTGAGTACAAGATAAAATTGTTGACTTGTGTGAAGAAGCCATGTTGTTTGAAACACATATGTTCAAATGCTGGTCCTCCATTTCCTAATGAAAGGAAATTGGTTAATAAGAATAGCTCAAGAAAGAGTAGGGCTCCCATGTCATCTTATACCCACTCCTAGGCATCAGGTCATAAGCTCATTAAGTGGAAGAGTGGATAGAATTTAAGTGTCTTTGTTTCTGTCTCTTGCTCTCCCTCCTACTCCCTCTTGTCCTTACTCCTTTTTTACTGATGAGGTATGATGTGCATATAGTTTCATTACTATTAGCTATCTGTGAATCCATGCCCTTCCATTGGTGTTATAAAGTTAATTATGTAATTGTATCTGTGATAAATGTTAACGGAAAAACAGAAGGTCCTATGAGAGCATGTTATGGGGATGCCGCCCGGTCTGGGAAGGAATCAGTTGAGCAGTTGAGCTTTAAGCAGAAATCTGAAGGAGCAGAACAGGTTTGAGGGCCTGACAGGCCAGTGTGGCTGGACAGAAAGAGCTAAGAAGAGACTAGGTTGAGGGAATACTGTTAAAGCTATTAAAAGTGGGGTCTTTTCGTTGATGTCAAAGATTCTACATTTACCTCTTAAGAGAAATGGAAAGAGAGTAATGACTTCACTTCTGCACAGAATTCACTTGAAAACCTTGGCTAAGAATTCCCACATGCCCTCAAGTTCAGGGAGAAGTAAGGGTAACTCACACCTTCAGTGAACTAGACCTCTTAGTGACCACCAGAATATTATCATAGATTTGGTGGTAAACTAATTCTCTCTGAGAAGACCCTTGAGGAAAACTAGGAAGTTCTAGTCATTGGATTCTAAATTCCTTGAGGCCTGGGATTCTGTCCCTAACATGGTACTCCATATGTATTAAGCACTAACTGAATATTTGTTTAATTCATATTTTTATAAATTGTCTATATGATATTATCTGGTATCTGAAAATGTGTGATGATATATCACCGCAATTATTTGGCAGATACCACGTGGTAAGCAATTTTCTAAATACTTTAAATATACTGACTCACTGAATAATCATAACAACCCCGGAGGGAAATGCTATTATTTTTCCATATTATAGGTAACATAGGCTTTGCGAATAACAGAATCTACCCATTCTGCCCCCTGGGCACTGAGAAGAACATATGCTTTGGACAGATGTTCCTTCCCAGCACCACTCAAATCAAATCATACAGGTTGGACATCACCTTATTCATATGAAACACTGTCCCTGCTTGATGAACACATTTGGCTCAAGATTTCACATTAATTCTTGTTTAAATACTCTTCAGTTTTATGATAATCTTTATGTTTATTCTCTTGAACTAAGTATCTACTACCCGAATGTCATTATCATTGCACTCTGGTCTCTGTCCATCTATGTAAGAATAATGACAACGTAGTATCACTTTTATCACAGCTAAAGAGGTTCTATTTCATTAAAACCAAATGACTTCAAGCTTGTTCTTGAACTGCTGGCATGCATCATGGCCATTACTTTAGGACTATTTTATTTATTTCCATTAAAGTGACAGATATTTTCTGCTGGACATCAAGGTGGGGGGAACCTAATGAAGTCAATGGAAAAAAAAATGATGCCGTTACTTTTTGAAATAATGAAGTCTTACAACCACTCACTGAAAGCACATCCATATGGTTTCTCTGCCTTTTGCTATCCAAACACCAAGATACGATTTTCAAACGATGCCAACTTCTATCAAGAAGCATATAATCATTCTACATTTTGAAGTATATTATCATGTTTAATTGGCTAATATTAAAGTTCGTAAGAAAAATATTGCTAATGAAGGCACGAGGGTATAAAAGGTACCTACTGCACCTCAAGTTTCTTTGGGTTACTTGATATCTTTTAATAAGTTCCTTTTTCTAAGTCAGGGGTATTTGGCTGTCTAAATTAAATAATCAGAGAAAGTATCCCTTAAATTAGGCACTTTCCCCACAATTCCTGAAGTTGTAAATATAAAATCTAGCTACATGGAATACAGATGGTATAGACAAGGAGGCCCACCATTTCCAATGGTCCCGGGAATTCTAAACATCACACTGGATGTAATATTCAACCTTGCACCTATCTCTCGGCAGTAATTATTCTATTATAAAAGGGACCTCTAACAGCAGGAGACTTAAGGAATTGTTCTGTGATAGTGATTTCTCATGACAGGAGAAAGCAGGGGAGGATGTGGGCAAATGAAAGATATTTAAAGTTATGATCTGATATAGAATATGAGAAAAAGAACATTTTAAAATAGCTGATGAATGGCGCTAAGAAACCTGGACTTGGCATCAAAATTCTCTAGTTGGAAACAGTTCTCTCAAATTAACAGCTTGTAAATGATGTGACTGTATGAAAGTACTTTAACTCCTCTGAGCATAAATTTCCTCTCCTGTAAAATAAAATTAAGTATACGGAGAGTCACTATCTGAGGATAATCCATGCTGGGGAAAATGCCACTTAAAAATGAATGTATTTCAAATAGGAATTCAATTATTTTTAATAAATAATGAAAAATGTCTAAATGGGACTTTTTCTGCAAGTAAAAAGTATGCAAGTGGGTTTATTTTATCTAATATCAACTACCATGCAGGTAATTGCAACTATGCAGTTATTATTAGGACAAAGAATAAATCAACCATTGATATTTTTTACATAATTTTATGATGACCCTATGAAAGTTTTATTCTATTGTGACTGGCTTTTGCGGTTTGATCATAGAATCTTTGTTATTTGAGTCACTTTTCATCAGTTTTCTCAAGAGCTCCGCTTAATCTTTGGTGTACAGATTGCTCCATTTTGTGCCCCTTTTTTGTGGGTAAACATTCCATTTGCAGCTAGAGACGGACCAACAAATACCTTGATGCAATGACAGGGCATGTGCGTTAATCCAGGAGACTCGTTGACTGGGGGACGGCTTTATAAGTGGTCAGTTCAACAGCAGATATTTTAATAGTATGAGGGGTTCTGCTTCCTATAGATCTCACAGTTATGCTGATTCAGGTGAAGAATACTGAGATGATGAGGACTCCTTGGACTAATCTCATGTTGTATATGAATTTAAAAATACCATATATGAACTACCTTAACAACATAACTAAAATAGAGTAGGTGCTGGCTAAATCTTAATATTTTTAATCATTTATTTTGACAACTACTATTTCATATCAATTCCTAGACCTGGCCCTGGAACAAACCTGTAATGGGTATATAAAGCATGCTACTTGTATTCTATTGGGCTTTTTCACATTAAATGCACACAGCTACGAAGTCCATAATGATTTAGCCTGGTCCCACCCAACCTCTTACACCCTAGCCTACACTCCTTCTGCCCTCGGAGTAAGAGTGAAGGTGGCTGCCGTCCACATCCTCATGCTTCCAATCTAAGAATAAGAGAAATTTCTTGGACACTCTCCAGACAACTCTTGTTTGGGTTTACAAATCTATTTGAAACCTGAATTCAATAGTTGATATAGACAATATGTTTAATGGGTAATACCAATGAGATATAGAAACTGATTCTCTTATTCTTCTGCACTTCAGGCTAGCTCCAAAATGTTTCCACTTGAATAAAGACCCAGATTACAGTAGGTTAAGTTTGCTAGCAATTCTCTCTGAAACTTTTCCTCCCCTCCCTTTAGGAATATTGGGAACTCATTATAAGCAACAGTGATAGTAGGCCTACTGTTAAATTAGCAATAATTTCTGGCATTGAAGGAAAAAGGATCGCATGGTAAGACTTCCAGAAGAAAACAGATAGTGGGGCACACTAGTTGAAACACACACACATCCCCCCTCAAAGAAAGGCCAATACTGGTATCTGCATACAGGTTTAAAGCATATTGGACCAGATCACACTCCCATTGAACTCAGCAGCGGTCAGGCTTCACTCTGAGGCTCCACTGACAAAGGGGATGTGGGAAATTTTAAGCAGTAAAAAAAAAGATAGCTGTGAACCATTATGAATGGGTTATGTTTGTTTTAAAAAGGAAGAAATAGGGCTTCCCTGGTGGCGCAGTGGTTGAGAGTCCACCTGCCGATGCAGATGACACAGGTTCGTGCCCCAGTCTGGGAAGATCCCACATGCCGCGGAGCGGCTGGGCCCGTGAGCCATGGCCGCTGAGCCTACGCGTCCGGAGCCTGTGTTCCGCAACGGGAGAGGCCACAGCAGTGAGAGGCCCGCGTACCGCAAAAAAAACCCAAAAACAACAAAAAACTCGTTATATATTTGTCAATGTATACATTCATAAAATAGAGATGGAGTCAAACACAATGGTTCTCTGTTCCGACCATACACTCAGATCCAGGGAGCCAGTCACCAACACTGTTACAGTGATAGGCTCTACACAATGGTTCTTCTGTGGCCCTGACAGATGCTCATCGAATTAACTGAAAATCATGGTTTTGATAGCTCTGGACAATTTGAATACGACCCAGGCACACAATGCAAAGTACGTTTGAATGGGAAATTGGAAAAGGAAATACAAGAATAGAGCAATGAAGAACATACCTGTTTAACCTTAAATAGTTCATTAAATATCTGAGCAATTTATATGAACCTACCTATAAACTCCAACATACCGTAGCCATGTAAATACGAAGACAGTAGTATATGAAGTCACTTTGCGCTTATAGAATGTTATTTGAATATTACTATTACTGGTTTGCTTTCCACCTGGGAACTATTTTTTTTTAACCATGAGTTACATTTTCAAGGCGTGTGCACAACCGTTGGCAGGGAATGGTCTTCCTGAGCTGACATCTGTAAGGGTTGGCCAACCTACACCACAAAGAATGATGTTCAGTGTCACTAACCTCAAGGTGATGACGGTCCTTCCCGATATGCACCAAAAAATTAGGTTACTGAATAAACTGTTTCCACTTTTAAGTATTTGCTACTTTGAATTTATTCTTAAGCCTTTGGTGGCTGCTACCTAGTATCAGTCAGTTGAAAATACTAGCAGATTACAAAATAAAACAGAAGCAAAGGGATACTAACAACCACCTCGTTAATAGCTGGTCAGGTCAATCTATAAATCAGTTTTAATCACACATGTCTCTGTGGTTAAGGCAATTTATTGTATAATACCTTTTGTCATTATAAAAGTATTCCTCATTATGGAGGGAGGGTCTAAATTAATTGAGTGAATACAATGTTCTAGGATATAGAGATGGTATAGCATATTCTTGCTTAGTTCTGTTCCCTTCCTTATCCTGCTTTCTTTGTTTTCTTTCCCCTGAGAGCACCTGTTCTCCCCACCCGCCTCAAATGTATCACTTCAACAAGAATCCCAGTCTCATTTCCTATGTGATAAACTGAAGCCCAGAGAAATTAAATAATTTTTGCAAAGTCACACAGCTAGAAGGATGGGAACAAAAACTGCTTTTACTCCAAAAGCATCTGCTTTCCAACAGATCTCACCTGGTCCGAGTCAGGTATCAGATGCTATGCTGAGGTCATTAGGCCACTTGAACAAGTTTGAGAAGTACACTTAGGCCTCCCCTCTGCAATACATGGGCTACCTGTATTCACACATTTCATATTTTCCTTTAGAAGAAACTACTTACAATTATGGTATTAACACCTTACTCTGTGATAACTCTTTATTTGCTTTTGGGTACTTGTCAGAGTAAATTTCTGAAAGCAGAAGTAAGTTAGATTGTCTATAAAACGCTCAGTTAATTTCATGCAGTTCTTTCTGCTGGACATCTGTTTTTTACTTCTTTTAACACACATCATCTGGAATTTTTATCCAAGTTTATTTTTTAAGTGCCAAGTTTGTTGTAAATATACAGCCTGGATTGACATGGATTGGGGATCAAGGTTATTTTCTAATATAACGGAGTGGAGAAAAACTACGATCTTGATCTGCAGCCTCAAGATAGATCTTCAGCATGTGTTTGGCATTGCTGAAGATGGAAGGTGCAGTAACGATTCTGCCTTCAGAGCTACAGCCCATGAGTTCCCCCTATAGAGGGACTCCTTGGCTTGTCTAAAAATGGCTTCAGGCATCCAGACACCTTTCATCACAGAGAACACTCAAGTTAGGCAAGGCAAAGAGTCCATAAGTTTTTCAGAGTGAAATAGATGAGCCCCAGCCATGACCATCTATTTGGGGGTGGGGTTAGCGAAGTAAGGAAGTAACAAGACCACAGTTTTAGAGGTCAAGATAGACCATGGTATCACGGGAGTGAGATAGGTCTCTTAAAGGCAGATTCGGCACCGTTGCCTTTGCTTGGAGATAGAGCTCCAGATTTCTCTGTGACAGTGCGTATGCATTCTAGCTGCTTATTTTCAGTTCTATTCCCAACAGTCACATTCCAGACCCATTAAGAGGTATCAAAACTTGACAGACCACTGTAAGTATACAGCAGAAATACCCACAACGAGGCTCTCTCCGTGAGATGCAAGATGACAAAGTCACAGAGAGTGATTTTAGCAATCTTGGAGCTATTCTATCAGTCTCACACATTCCCTGTCTGGAAGACTGGCTCCCTGCAGCTATATTCCAATTAGATGGAAGAGATAATAATACGCAACACTGCTAATTATGAGACAAGTATACGTTTAGGAGGCTTAAAATTCAGAGAGACTTAAAGCCCTCACTGCCCTTTATGTTCCAATCTGAGATCCATTTCCTCTGCTTATTCTTAAATACACCTAAAAATGATGAGAATTTTTATAAAGTGACATAGCACCCAACCCAGGACCAAGTACATAACATGAACATTTACATATACAGTGTCAGATGTAAAGGGGCACAGTGGAGAAAATGGGGCTTAGAAGACACCTGAACTTGGGTTCAAATGTTTCCTCTACAACTGACAAGCTGTGTGACCTTGAGCAGGTTACTTAATTGCCTGTCCCCGTGCCTGTAAAGTTATGCCTATAATTTCACAGTACTCTTGTAAAGAGCTAAAATACTCCTGGTACCAATAATTGTGCCTTTGACCAATAGATATTAAAAAGCAATTATTCTAATATTTCATCTTTTTACCGATAAAAGATAGTGGAAGTGAATTCTGCAAAGGCTGGCTCAGTCTTACAACTGGCCATTGGAAAAGCCAGCTTTAAAACTGGATATTCTCCTCTAGTCTTTCTTTTTTCCCATTCTATAATTCAGCTGCTTGTTCTCTGTCATAGGAACTAATTACTTGATATAGTCAGTAAGTTTGAGCTGTTATAACTATTGGACTGTGTGTGATCAAGGATATGACACTGATCATGTTTTATTCAGACACAAACTGAAGGTTACTGGCTTGCCTTTTAAAATCTTTAAACAAAAAGAGAAAGAAAAAAGCTGGAAAGCACAAACTTGTGGTGCTTTGGAGTTAATACAAAATTATTATTTTCATTATGGACTAGCGTGGACAGAAAAATCATATGCCATCTGTGAAACACAAGAGGCAGGCTGGATTACATAGTATAGAAAAATATTATGAACTCATACACCCTGAATTAAAAACTACGAAAGAGGAACAAATCATAATCTGGGATTAACAACCTTCTTGGAACGTTTTGCTTAAATAATAATTATGAATAATTCATGATATGCTAAATTTAGGGAGTTCTACATTCCACTGAACTGATGAAAATTCAACAAAGATCATCACTAATCCAAATATTAAGCTCTTCTATTACATGCTTTGATCTTTGAAATCTATCTAAAAAGATCCCTTAGTGGAAGTCTAGAATCAGTCTCTCTTTAACGTGAAATAAATTGGATTCAAGCTGTTCTAACCTTGAAATCTTTAACACAATTAGAAAGTATATGCCAAGCATCAGGTGTACATTAAAGAGACAACCCAGACTCTCGGAAATAAAGAGCTCACTTCAAAGTTTCCCCTCAGATCAATGTAGTTCTGTGGGTTTGATGGGGAAGTGTGGCTATGGGGGAAGCATCCAGGACACCCAGCTTGCTAGGATTTGCCCGACAGCCCGGTGATTTCCTAAACGGAGACAACGGTGTGCAGTTTGCTCTTGATAAAGAAGTCAGCGGAGAGCCGCAGGTGCTGAAGTCAGACTCCCCTGCAACTTGCTTGCGCACTTTCATGTGACTAAATAAACTCTGTCTTCTCTTGCGGTCCCTGCCCCATTGCCGTCACCACTTGGAAAAAAGAAAGCGGCTAGTACAAAAGACAGCTGCGGGGCCGCATAGCACAGGGAGATCAACTTGGTGCTTTGTGACCACCTAGAGGGGTGGGATAGGGAGGGTGGGAGGGAGACGCAAGAGGGAAGAGATATTGGGATATGTGTGTGTGTATAGCTGATTCACTTTGTTGTAAAGCGGAGGCTAACACACCATTGTAAAGCAATTATACTCCAATAAAGATGTTAAAAAAAAAGAATAATAAAAGGTGGCAAACTTATATTAATATAAACTGACTATGGAAAGGCCCTAAATAAATATATTCTGAATTGGAAAAATAAAATAAAGTGATTATTGAAAAAAAAAATTTTTAAAGACAGCTGCGGGCACACCATTTTAGAAGAGACAAGGCGCAGATGTTTTTCAATGGTAGTTTCCAACCTTTTCGGCGCCAGAGTTTGGTCTCTTTTAAGAAACAAGTTCATCTGTGCCATACATTGCTGCATTTGATTATTTGCTGTTTGTCTGTCACTTTTAGCTTGTGCTGCATGAGGATTAAGGCATGATTTAAATGCAGAGTTGTCTCATTTTGGAAACAGTACTATCTACCAGGGGGCTGGTGATCAGAAAAGAGAGGTGCTGGAAGAGTATTGATAGTTTGAGGGCTGGTAGAATAGAACAGAACAGAATAGAATAGAATAGAATAGAACAGAACAGAACCACAAAGGCTGTCTCAGCAGTGTCCTGACGGTAGCTGCCTAAAAATTCAAGGACTATGTGTCCTATTCTTTGTACTGGTCATTTTATTTATTTTTGTAAAGATGAAGATTGGGCACAAATATAATTTATAAATGGTCCTTTTTATATTTTTGTTTGTAGGTTCTGATATAGAGCCTTGAATGCAACAGGCAGTCAAAAAATGCCTGTGAGATTGAACCCTGAGAAGCCTAGTAAAGAAAACACCAGTTACAAGAACTACGGCACCTTGTCATTCGATTCTGACATAAATATCACCTCCTTAGTGGCCTCTCTTCCCACATCCCTCACTCCCCTGCAAGGCACTTGTTATTCTCCATCACATAACTTGTTTTTTGTTTCGACACAGCACTCATCAGTGTCTGTTACTTTTGTGTATATTCACTTGTCTATTTGCCGTCTCCCTGTCTTGTCATCACCATCTAGTTTCCTACTAGAATGTTAGTTTTATGAAGTCAGGGGACTTTGTTTCTCTGGGATCTTATCCTTTCTATACATGGTGTATCCTCAGCTCCTGGGAGAATGCCTGGCTTTGGGGAAACTTCCAGTGAGTATTTGTGAAATATATGAGTAAACGTCTCTACAGCCCTGACTTCTAGAAGTCAAAATAGCAGGATGACCATATAATGTATTTTCTGCACTGCCACTTTTGACAGTGAAAGAGTGCGCCAATAGGTGTCAGGATATGAATAATAGATGTAAACTTTATAAATCCTGGTTCAATAAATAAAGGAAAAATAGAATACATATAAATTTAGATTCCTGGAACGTTTGCCAAATATCAGGATTATGGAATATTTTTTTAAAAGGCATTATTACATCTTAATTCAGGAGATCAAGGCATCTAAAGGTCAAGAAAGGATTCTCAAGAACTTATCCTAGCAGACCCTTAGAAGCTAGCTAGAGGTGATTTATAACTAGTGCTATATTTATGTGCCAATGGAAACTATCAAATGACTTCCAAGTGCTTTCACAATTCGATTTCTCTACGTAGTTAACATCCCTTCTTTAGTCCTTCTGTGCCTTAGGTCACACGATGACTTTCCTTAGGAAATTTTCGATCGTTTGTCTTTGTTTATTATTCTAAGGATTAGAAAAGGTGAATTTAAGTTCAAACTCTAATCGCCTAGAAATCTCTAATAGTGGGATTCAGATTTGGAAAGTATTTTTCCTTGTTTGTTTTTGTTTTTCAAGTAGACTAACGAGGTCTCATGAGTCCACAGCACTAACAGAACTGCTTGAAAAATTAAAGTCATATTTTATAATACTAAACTTACAATTGGGGGTCTTAGTTTCAAAGGTAGTGTATTAGCATAACATGGAGATCTGTTACGTTTCACTGACTTTGTACAGTGGCAGAATTAGGATATCTGGGGCAAAAATAATGATAAACAGAGGTTCTGTCTCCTTGCATTGAACACATTCTTGAGTAGTGATACTCAAGACTTGTGAGTTTAATTAGAGAGAGGAGAAAATAGCCCCTGGCAGGGGTTGGCTGCCTTTGGGCTTACGATCCAGTCTGCAAGCTTTTCCCCTTCAAACTTTCCCCTATAGTCCAAAACCACCTGGGCAGTGACAAACGTTAACTGAGATTTCCCCATGTGCCAGGTACTGTGCTGCATGGGAACTAGAGGGATTCACCTATGAAGAACCCAAACAAGGTCGTTGATTCCTTAGACAGACGGATATTAAAATTGATTCAGGGACTTCCCTGGTGGTCCAGTGGGTAAGACTCCACACTCCCAATCCCCGGTTGGGGAACTAGATACTTGCATGCATGCCGCAACAAAGATCCCATGTGCCGCAACTAAGACCCGGTGCAGACTAACTAAATAGATAAATAAATAAATATTTTTTTAAAATGCCATTTGAAACATTGTAAAATGTCTATATTGACACGATGACAAAATAAAAATTCTAAAAAAATTGATTCAATTTATACATAATTAAAGTATTAGAAGGTGATAGTGGGGGTGATGGTGAGATATTCCACGGGAGGCAAGGAATCAAGGTGGAAGGAAGCATACACTCAAGATCGTGACTGAAATATACTATATCACAGCAGAGAGATCCAACATGATGGTGGAGGGTGATGGGGATAGAGAGGCAGGCATGCGGGAGATCCTACAGGTCCTCGTGGACCATGCTCACAATACAGGACTTCATCCCTTCTCTACTTTTCCATGCTACCCTTTACGGCTGTTCTCATAGCTGTAGGAGAGTCACACCTCCTAGCAGAGGCCCAGGAGGACAAGACTGCAGTGCTTCTGGCTGTGGGATAACCAGGGTAGCTCACGCTGGACAGGGAAGCAACCAGTTATTCACATCACTAATGCAAATAACACCTCTAGTTTAATGAACTCATCTACATGTAATATTACCTATTTGTTTACTGTGTATTGTCCCTCAACTAGATTGTAAGCACCATGAGAAGAGGGAAATTGTCTTCCCCCCCCCCGCTTCATGTCCAACACATTGTACTATGACGGGCAGATTAGTATTTGTTTAATGGATAAATGACTCTTAAGTCAATAGGAAAACAACTCTTTGGCTTTGCATTTTCAAAATATTACTTAGACTGTGATTTTAATGTATGGACTTTGAGTGGGGTAAAAGGACGAGATGTGAGAGTGGACCATGAGAGGAACTGAGTCTATGGGAAAATCTTTAAAAGACCCTAGGGAGTCTCTGATAACACTCTTTCCTGCTGGCGCGTAGGAAGGTGGAGATGGAAATTAACACATAATAAACACCAATGCTGTGTCAGGTACTGTGCTAGACGCCTACATATACTTCATAGCATTTAATTCTCAAACCCCAAACAAAGCCTCTAACATGTGCATGAATTCCATTTTAGAGATGAAGAAGCTGAGACTCAGATAGAGTAAGTCATTTGCCTAAAGAGCTGCAATTTGAAACTCGATTTACCCAACTTTAAAGTTGATGCCCAGCTGGAAACTATACATGCTGCCAATCAGAATATTTGAGAAACTAATATAGGTCAATCGATCACTGAAATCTTGGTCCTAAGATTTGCCATTTGGTTTCCTGAGGTGCTTTGTAGGCTCTCAATTGTGCAGGAGATGGCATGCTGTTATTTCTGGACATTGTGATTCCCAGAGTTTCATTTTGAGTGATGCTCTTTATGGAAATAAATTTCAGCTTCCTTAGCTGTGGTTTTCTAAGGCATATCCTGAGTACTGTTGTCAGCTCTGCCCTCTCCAGGATCTTAGAGTTGAGTTCGCAGGTGAGCCCCTTTTCCTGCTACATCCTGCGTTTGCTCCTCAGACAATCCCAACTAAGGCAGAGAATTATCAATATGCCCAGTATGCTCATTTGTGAATAGCTTAGAAATGAGCCCATATCCTAGTTCCAGTGGTCCAGTCACTGAGCTTCTAAAAACCTCCTTCCAAATATCTTTGGTGATCAGATCCAGGTCTTTTAACCCCTTTCCCCATCAGATTCCATGATTCCTCCAACATGCAATTCTTCTTCCCTTTTCCTCCCCTACTTAGTGACTAACCATATAGCAGGATTTTCCCTAGGTCCCTATTCCAAATTTCTGACATTTACCTTGTGATAAACTGTAACTCTTTTTCAGGATGAGAACCCTATCCTAAACCACAGCTCTGTGCTTGCCTGTTATGCTCTCCTTGTTCTCTTTATATGGACACATGTTTTGGTCCCTACTTTAGCCTGATGGCTGGAGTGCCATCTGCTGCTGCCATTTGCCTAGCTCCCGAGTATCAGCTGCCCCCTGAATTCCTTGCCATTGTTCATTATTTACCCAGGAACTTATAGTATTAATAGCTATCTGTTCAGCAAAGATTTATACTCCCTTTCCTCCACAGGAACCGTTTCCTCCATAACACTGTTGTTAAGAAGCGACTGGCCATCCAGAAACTACATTTCCTACTCTGCTATCTTGCACTGAGCTGGAGAAGTGCAACCAAATTTTATCCGATGGAATATAGATAGCAGAGATATACACAACTTCCAATCTGGTCCATAAAAACCTCCCCAGGACGAGCTGGATATCACCCTCCAGAGAAACTTGATTATGTTTAAGCGGTAGGGCCTCCATCAATCTGTGTCCATGGTTGACTTCGTGAAGCAGAAACTACCCCTTCCTTTATGGGAGTGAAAAATTAGTTTCTAATCTATGATATGAAGCCACTGTGACTGGGGGGGTTTACCTGATAAGGGAACTAATTTTACTTATAGGATACATCTTCTTCTAAAAGCCACAGAGGCTAACAAATTTTGAATTGGTTGAACTTAGGACCTTTACAATAAACACCGTCCCATGGGGTCAGCGGCCCCTCCGGGGTCTGTCACTGTTACTAGGCCAGTTCTTCACCCTCTGCCTCATTATAAAGGACTGATACTACTCAGCCATAAAAAAAGAACGAAATAATGCCATTTGCAGCAACGTGGATGCCACTAGAGATTATCATGCTAAGTGAAGTAAGTCAGACAGAGAGGGACAAACACCATCTGGAATCTAAAATATGGCACAAATGAACCTATCTATGAAACAGAAACAGACTTACAGACATAGAGAACAGACTTGTGGTTGGTTGCCACGGGGGAAGGGTGTGAGAGAGTTTCTACAAGCTGAGCAGTTTGGGCTGAGCAGATGTAAACTAATATATAGGAAGGATAAACAACAAGGTCCTACTGTGTAACATGGGGAACTATAGTCAATATCCTGTGATAAACCATAATGGAAAAGAATATTTAAAAAAAGAACGCCTACTATGTGTATAACTGAGTCACTTTGCTGACAGCAGAGATTGCCACAGTATTGTAAGTCTACTATACTTCAACAACAAAAAAGAAACATTAAAAAATAAAAAAGGACTCATAGGAGGCCAGGCTCGTTCCCTCTGCTCCCCTGGGTCAGCCTCATGTGATGTCCAGCTGGCCAACATGCCTTATCCCGTGTGTCAAGCTATGGCATACGGAGAGATACTTAAAGACTAAATTGTTTTGTGGGAACCAACACAGGGAAGCCACATACCTCCATGACCACAAGTCTGTGAGCACTCTGTCCAAGCCGTCCACCCCGAGAGCTGACAGTTGACCACGCATTCCACCAGGCAGTGAAGGCTCATCCTCTGGGGCTTCTCCAAGTTATGCTGCAGATGGGAGGGAAATGTGATTGTACTGGAGAATTCACAGCAACATCCAATCAAATCACTATCCTTTTATGGGATAATAATCTTTATTCTATGAGAATAACCTTTCTGCATTTTTGTGGGGAAAAATATCCTGGCTTGTAGAAACTGATGGCAAGCCTAGAAAATGATGGTCCTTATTTCACGAAATAGAAACTTGTCAGCCCCAATTTTTTTTGATAAAATCCTCAACTTTAGAAGTAGATTGGCAGTTAAGGTACCGGGAAAGCAGGCAGTTATGTGACACAGAGATCTGTCCTGTCACTCAGCCAGCAAGGAACCAGGAGGATGCCTCGTTGTTAAATCTAGGCTCCTTGCCCTCTGGATGGGCCAACAGTACATAGAGAGCTCAAATTAATAGCTACCTAGGCTAAAATAATAAACAGAAAAAGAATAAAACTCAAATCTACAAACCACCTAAAGTTTGTAAAAAAGACCAATTAGCTAAAAACAATCACGGTCTTAATCAAGGGAAAAGTTGATGATACTGTTTCTTTTCCTCTTATCCTTTCTGAAATCCACATCTAGGCAAAATTACACATTTCCTAATGGCCAAGGTAGAAGAGGTCTTAGTGAAAGAATAAATCATCCAAGAAACACAGAAAGAACAATAAAAAAATTCTGTTTTAGGAATCACACACTGTGTGATTGGGGAAAATGCTAACACTCAATACAAGTTACATATTAGCAATGTCCACACTGAGATAAAATTAATGATTATAGCATGATTACTTGCTAAGTGGGCAAAATAGAAATGACCACATGGGATCTATGACCCATTTGAGATATATAGGTATTCTAGTTAGGTTAATTTGGGACTTTAACGTTCTTTAAATATTTGCTGGATATATGGGAATTTAGAAAGCAGAGAAACTGATTTTTCTATTAATGAATAGTTTATATCGCTCTTTGTATCAAAAGGAAAGCTTTATTTTGTACACTAAATGTAAGATTTTCACTTATTTGGAGTTGTTGTAGATTGGTGATTTATTTGTCTTGAAGCAGACAACATCTTGAGAGGGAGATGAAATTAAACAAAATGTTAAAATAAATCACTGACACTTGGTAGACGGAACTCTGCCCTGTATTAGCCAGTCTCAGCATTTCATTAAATGGGATGTTCAATTTCAGATGGTCTAGTCTCAGGGCTGGTGTTGGTCCATGGTGGTACTGTTGGTTTAAAGAGATGTTATGGCAGTACTTAACAAGGCTGAATCAGGATCGGTGAGGAGGGTTTTGTTCTGATTTTAATTTCCACTTGTGGACTGTTCTTACTTAAGGAGAAATGGGACAACTTTTATTTTGCTGGTTTCCGTGGAAACCTGAGCTAACTGGCCCCACCTATTTCCAATTATTCCAAAGACTGTTTTAGTGATTCTTATAATGGGACAGCATATGGTCATCTTTATTTCTATTAAACTGCCCCCATCGTGCATTTCACTTATACGTTGGGAAGGAAACGCCAACTTTCTTGCAACAGGTTTGATTACAGTTTTTGTCCAAACTCCACATATTTTGTCATTGGGAAAAAAAGGGAGCAATAAAATTACAAAAATTCAAAAGCCACTAATTTGAAACTTGGTAGGCAGGCATTTTGACTTACCTTGAGAAGAAAAACGCAACTGTGCTAATTACCTAGCAATCATTTGCTCAGCAAATTAGCAAAGTATTCTAATAGCAAGTGTCAGTATTCATCTTATATGCAAGGAACGGTGTTTCCTATTTAGGCAAATGAATCACCCGCCCGATACAAAGAGTCATATTTAAATATTAGAGTCACCTGATGTCAATAGTTTGTTGGCAAATAAGTTCTTTAAAATAATGGAAAAAACTGTATTTTTAATGAATCCATTTCCCCAATGCAAAATGACCTTTCCTGGTCATTTTAACTAAGTTCAAACGAGTGAGATATAACTGTATGATACTAGTACCTCTACTCTGACTGAACCTAAGCTGTGATGAGTAGAAATCAGACTGTCATTTATATCAAGCACTGTGGAGGTTGCAGACCAATATTCAAAAGAATAAACAAACAAACAAAGCCATGGGTGTGGGATACAAGTATACACAACTCACCTGCTCGCACTGGTCCACACTGACAGGCTTGCCATCACTGCGCACACAGCTCAGAAGGCGGGTCCTGATGCCTTGCCCACAGGTCGCATTTTCACTCAGCTGGCACGTGCTCCACTCTACAGGCACAGGGTCACCACACTGAGTTTCAAAGTTATGACCATGTGAGCAAAATACAACAAACCTTTGATTCTCTGCATTGGTGGAGGAGAGTGTGTACAGAATCTTTCAAGTGGCTTCTAAAAGCATCCTGCAATTCTTTTATTGAAAAACAATCAATCAGATCACCAAATAACAAAAGTGAGCTACCTTCCTAAGTTTGGTTTCTTGAGGTCAAAAGCCAAGTAATTTTTAGAAACCGTCTCATAGTTGGCTGAGGTAGGAAAAGAGAAACACTAAGCACAAGGGCAAAGGAAAACCAGTTTGGAATCATCTATTTGCTGGGGCTAATTGAGAGAGGAAAACAAGAACAACAACCAGAAATGATGCTAGTCTTTGATGTAAACTTGAAGATGTTTTCAAGGAATAAACATAATTTTCTAAAGGTACATTGGAGCCAAGAGAGGTACCCCAGAAGGGAAAGGGGGCAAGATATATGCACTATTTCAGGAACTCTCATTTTAAGAAAATTATTCTCTCGTGAGAGAAGCTTTTGTCAGTTTGGCTAATTGTATTACAAACTGGACACCAGGAGTTAGAATAAACCATCCCATGACTAATTCTTTTTTAAAAAATCTTATTTTGTTCTTGTGGGTAGAAAAAAAAAAAAAGATCCTAGATCATATACAGTAAGAACCTATCTAAGGAGATTTTTCATATGTGGTAGATGATCTAAGAGTTTAATAGGAAGAGCAAAGCCATATATAGTAAAATCAGCATTTTAAAGACATGCTCTTCCAGTAAAAGGAAATTTTACTGTATTTCTCAAAAATTATTATGAAAACTAATGATCTGAAGGACCTTTAACTAAAGAAAAAGGGAACATACGTCAGGTCAATGTTTACCTATAAAGACAATCAGACAGCCCCATAGAATTCCCCAGGAGGTTCTCTACACGAGAAATCTCGGTAGTGCCGCTGTGTCCTCAGTGGGGAATTAGTTTCAGGAAAAGGCTATTGTTTTGCCTCTGCAGGCATGTGGCCATTTGGTCATCAGTACTGAATTCTATGCTGAGACAACCGCTTCCACATTTCGTGGCATTCTGTGTGTCTGCCGCTACAGGGAATGGCAGGGAGCAGATCAATGTGACTACACAGTCCTTTGGTATCAGACACTGAGCCCTATGGTGCCCAAGAGAAACCTGAGCTGTGTCTGAATGAGGCTGTGGTGATTTTCAGTGCCTCTAAAACATCCCTACCCAGTCAGGTCCCCCATTCATCCTTCGTGAGCCCCATAGAGCAAGTACATCACAAGCTTGAATTTCTTGAAATAACAAAAGCCATGGACCAGCTCCATTCTATGACAGCTTGGTTCCTTGCTTCGTGGTTTTCAACCGTACCTGTTAGATTGTACTGGAACTGGAAGCAATTTTCATTGAGGAGGCAGGGCCGCACCTGTGAGTCTTCAGCGCACGTCCTTGAGCTCAGTGACGGCCTCAGCAGATGGCGGGTCCTTCTCTGCATTGTGTGTGGATCACACGACTGTGAAAATCAAAGAGCAGGCAGAGTTATAAAGGACCCCATGTTTGTTGATAAATTCTATGTGCTTATCTGTATACACGGAGACACATGTACAGCAGCCACAGGGTAGAGACTGTTGAGAGTATGAAACAGAATATTTAGAAAACAAAACCATTATGGGATTCAATGTAAATAGTTTTGGGGGTTTTCACCTGACAGCTCTTTCTTGTTCTACATTACACTGAAGCCTACATTTCTATCTCCCATGTATACTTAGGCACATGAGACTATTTTCATCCATTAAACACTCTCTATTCTAAAATGAGTCTGCCATGTAGCAAGAGACGAATGCATTTTGATGTTTCAATGAATGAAAAAAAGGAAGATAATGTCCCTTGTGCCCTCAGATAGTCTAACCCAATAGAAATAATCACACAGAACATTTTAATGAGAAAATCATTTTAAAAAAACAGAGAGAGGGAATTATGAAATCAATATTGCCGATATACCAAAACTTTCCTCTTATTTGGGAGGACCTCTGATCCACAGAAGATGAGCCACTGCATGCTGTTGCCATTTCAGCAAAATAAATGTACAAATATGAACTTCAAAGATCTCCTGCAAAAATCAAAATCTACCCAGGGGTCTCACATGTCCTCTTATAGCCTCAACTCATATGACATTCTTGAGCCAGGTAAAGCTACCTGCTACCCGTCATCCATCTGCTCTACTCACAGAGGACCTTCAGAAGTTCCCCACTACTGCAATAATCTCCTTTCACATGTCCTAAATCCTATACTTCTTCTTCTTTAGAACACTAACCAAGGCTTCATCATTGACAGTCTTTCTCTTAAGAATGACAGATCCTTCTCTTCCTTCCTAAGCAACCCATGCTGAAGAGCACAGGCTTTGATTCTAAACATATACATATAAGTTCCACCTGCCCTTATATGATCATTCTTTGTTTATTACTCTGTCTCCTTTTCTTTATAAACTCTTTGAAGGCATGATGGATCATGATTTCTACTTCCCATATCACTCCCCGAAAATCTTAATATACATTTTACCCGCAGTGGTTGTTCAATAAACACCATTAAATATGGTCACGACAATGTAACTCCAGACCTAAAAACCTCGGGCACATAGATGTTTAAGCCACAGGAAAAAGAGAAGTCTCTGAAGTGATGTCATCAAATCATCATTTCCATATTTGGGATGTTTATTTTTTTATTCCTTTACCTTTTCAGATATTGTAGCAAGAACAACCTGTAAACTTAATCTTGGCTGTTAATTAAAATGATAATGTTGGATGGCACTGAAATATGCAGAAAAATGCCACAAAAGTCTCTTCTAATTTTAAATGTTTAGAGCCATTGAAACACATTTATTATCCATGTGGCTTTATAGTTGAATCATCTCTCAATACTTTTTTTTTTTTTCTTTTTGCAGTACGCAGGACTCTCATTGTTGTGGCCCCTCCCATTACAGAGCACAGGCTCCGGACGCGCAGGACCAGCGGCCATGGCTCACGGGCCCAGCCGCTCCGCGGCAAGTGGGATCCTCCCAGACTGGGTCACGAACCCATGTCCCCTGCATCAGCAGGCGTACTCTCAACCACTGCGCCACCAGGGAAGCCCTGTCAATACTTTTAAAGTCATTTTATGTTTTCATTGTATCAAATTGTCTCTAGATGATCAAGAAGAGCCACTGAAATCAGGTAATTATTCTGAATTATCTGAAAAGGAATCCCATGCTAAATGCTTACAAATAATTTCTTATTGGTTCACCAATTAGTTTGTTTGTTCTCATGGGAAGGAATAATAACTTAAATGATTTACCAATGAAAGAAAATGAAAGTATCTTAAAAGATACTCCTTCTTTGAGAAGATAAACAAAATTGATAAACCATTAGCCAGACTCATCAAGAAAAAAAGGGAGAAGACTCAAATCAATAGAATTAGAAATGAAAAAGAAGTAATAACTGACACTGCAGAAATACAAAAGATCATGAGAGATTACTACAAGCAACTCTATGCCAATAAAATGGACAACCTGGAAGAAATGGACAAATTTGTAGAAAGGCACAACCTGCCAAGACTGAATCAGGAAGAAATAGAAAAAATGAACAGACCAATCACAAGCACTGAAATTGAAACTGTGATTAAAAATCTTCCAACAAACAAAAGCCCAGGACCAGATGGCTTCACAGGCAAATTCTATCAAGAAGGGGTGTGATGGGGAGGGTGGGAGGGAGGGAGATCCAGGAGGGAAGAGATATGGGAACATGTGTGTATATATAGCTGATTCGTTTTGCTGGAGGGCGGAGGCTGGCACACCATTGTGAAGCAGTTATACTCCAATAAAGATGTTAAAAAAAAAAAAAAAAAGATACTCCTGATTAGTGTTCTGCTACTTTTCTACCTTATAAAAATCCATTAATGTTTGAACCAAATGAGCATGTGTAAGGATTATGAACCTGCTTAGTCTAAACCATCAAATAAAGCAAAAGAGAAAATAACACCCACAAACATGAACACACAATTGAAATGACTATGTAACCTTGAACAATTCACTTATATATTCTGTATCTTAGTTCTTCATCTAGACCTGGGTGAGAAAGGGGTTTGAAGAAGACAGGGGCGTAATTTGATAGTCTTTAAGAATACCTTCCCTCAGACCTTATATGCGTATCAGTCTCTAGTCCGCTGGATATGCTTTTAAGATGATACCCTCTCTCTGCCTGTCATTCATAGCCATGTAGACTTTAATTATCACTTTCTAGAAATTAATAATATTGAAAACTAACACTGCAGCTAACTGTCTTACTAACACTATCCATAGAAACAGGCAAAGAAGAGGCGCAGATGACTGAAATCCACAAACACAATCCAACCTAATCTCAGGTGATATTTGTACATTCCACCTTTTAAAATTGCCCTAGTGCTGCTAACAAGTCATAGATCGACTTAGTGTGTCTCCTCACTCCTTTCTCTTCATTAGCTATTTATTGGAAGTTCATAAGATAATGAATAGGTCACTAGGGAGATGAGGGTGGGCTAAGAAAAAAAGAATGACAGAGGAGGCTTACACCCAGATGATTTCTTTATTGGATCAAGACTCTTCAGATATAAACTGGGATCTTTTCTCCTCTACAGTATTTATACAAAGACATACTGTCAACTTCCTGAATAGAGAAGTGAGAAACTGATGTGTTGATAACTAACTGAAAGTCAACTTTGGACCAGTCTCATTATAAAGGACAAAGTTATATAGCTAAAGTTTATTTGCTAGGGAAGGAGATGACCAATAAGAACCAGTAGAATCTGGTACGTAAGCCCTTTTATGAGACTAGATGTTTGAACTCTGAAAACCAGCACTTACCGTAAAGTTCAATCCTTCATTACGACATTGTGCCTTCACACCTTTTGTTCTCTCTAGCAACAAGGCCTTTACCCCTGGGCCTGACCTAAATATTTGTATTCATCTGTCAAAATTAAATCAGATAGTCCCTCTGAGAGCCTCCACTGACTTCCCGGTACTCTTATAAATGGACTCACCACGTGTAGTAAACATTTCCACTGCACTAGTATCGATAAGTGTGTATTCCTTCCCATGGGCTATTTGGAGAGCATGTGTCTTAATTTTCTTGGACATTGAGAGCCTTGTCCTGTGTCTGACATACAGTATGTAAATAATAAATATTTGGTGGTGTAGGATAATTTGGTTCTTTCTGGGCGATAAGACTGGATTTTTGTAAGCTGCCATTAGCAGACAAAAGGTCAACCCTCGACTATGATCACACTGTCTAAATGTAAGGGTTCCCCATAGGTCTGTAAGTCTGATAAAATGAGAATATAATATTTTCTCTCCTTCCCATACTTTTTCTATAAAATCCAAATGGTATTTCCCAGTCTATCATTAAACTAATAAATTATATCGGTAAATGAGTTTTTAATTTACCCATATAAAATAACAATTTAGATGATTTATCTTCAATAAATCCAACTAAGAATGTATAATTTGATACTTTTCTCACAACACTGAACTATTAACAATGACTTCTATAAAATCCAAATGGTATTTCCCAGAATTACAGTCTATCATTAAACTAATAAATTATATCAGTAAATGAGTTTTTAATTTACCCATATAAAATAACAATTTAGATGATTTATCTTCAATAAATCCAACTAAGAATGTATAATTTGATACTTTTCTCACAACACTGAACTATTAACAATGACAGTTTAATAAAACCTGGCATAAATCCAGGCACCTATGAATTGAAGTCGCTCTGTAAATTTCTTGTCTTGAGATAAGCATGACTCCCTAAGGCCTGGCCTTGTCAGCGCCCATCAGATATTGAAACCCAAGGCCTTTACTCTGTTACAGGGTATCTCTGATAATTCTGAGAGTGTCTCTCCCTCATTTAGCCAATTAGCCCTATTGTCAGTCAGTAGTTCTGCTTTCTCTCTGTCTTTCATGAGGCAAAAAATAAAAAAAAAAAACATTGCGATGCTTTGTAAGGAAATTTTTGAATGAAACTAAACCCTGATTCTCAAAGGTTGATAAGAGAAAACCTCTAGGATAGAAAAGTTGCCTGAAGAATGTCACTCATGCCTCTCTTGTTTAAAATATTTCTCAGAGATTCTGAGAAACCCATTACAGGCATGAAAAATAAACGTTCTTTGTATATCATAATGCAACAAAGAGAGCAAAGTCAAAACCATACAGACTCTATGCTCAGTAAAATTAAGTGACAGTTTGTCTCCACAAACCTCAAACTATGAACAGGTGGGGACCAATGACTGAAGTTACGGAACTGTGTGAAATCAGCATCCAGCAGGAGAAAGGAGAAGGTAAAAATGGGGCATCTGACATACCCAAGAGTACCAAACTGGAAGACTAAACCTGGGAGTAGGAGATTTTTACATTCTCCAAAAGCAGGTGACTATAAGGGATCCGTGGAGAGATCAGTAGGTGATTATCAGTTTCGGCAAAGTTTCTCCTTACAGTACTACTTCCACAAGTAAATGAGCAAGGATGAAAGAATTGGAAGGTTGCCATTTTGTGTTTCCTAAATGATAAAGAGTTTAGGCTTTGACCATCAATGATAGCCAAGCACATAAAAAGGGATAACCACACCTTGCGTGCCTCCTGAAAAAGAGCACATCTTCTATGAAGGAGTCTTGCCAAAGACCCAAATCTGATTAACTCTTTGCATCCAACTTCCAATTTATGGGATATTCCAGGACAGAGGAACATGTTAAACTTCACCACAGGGATGCAATTTAAGAGACAGACTGGGGGGCTTCCCTGGTGGCGCAGTGGTTGAGAGTCCGCCTGCCGATGCAGTGGACACGAGTTCGTGCCCCAGTCCGGGAAGATCCCACATGCCGCAGAGAGGGGATGCAATTTAAGAGACAGACTGGGAAATTCAATAGGAAAGGTGACCTGTTTCCTTACCAATAAATTGCTGGAAGAAAAAAAAAAGAAAGAAATGGAAGAAGCTAGATTAAAAGAGATTTAAAGACATACATAAAAACAAGCTTGAACTTAATGGCTAGCCCACACAGATTACAGATCTAAAGAAAAAGTAAGAAAAAAGATTATCATAGAAGTCTGTGCAGAGTTGCCTTTTGAGGGAAGTGAGGAGGTCATAAGCTATGAAGCTTTTTGTACGTCACTGGCAAGTTTCTATCTCCTAACCTGGGTGGCTACTTCAAGAGTGTTTACCGGATCATTAAACTGTACAATTTGTTTTACATGGTTTTCTGTATTTGTGTTAAAATTAATATTTTAAAACATTTAAAAAAGTTCTCTCTCCTATCATCCTTGGAAAATTTAGGTTTCTTTTCATTATGGGATTTGATAGTCTCCTGATAGCAGTCTTTCCCGAAGTATGTCATTTTCTACAGTGTGTTAATAGGCGCCGAGAGACAAGAGTTTCACAGTCAAATGCATTTAGGAAATATTGAGCTAAATAGTGCTAAACAAGGATCTTTGTAATAGAGCTTTACTATGTTTTTACAGAGTCTTCTATTAAGGCATCAAAATCTGTTTTCTCCTTTCTTCCAGGGCACGGGAGTAGATCATATATCCCAGCCTTCCTTGCAGGTGGGTGTGACCAGGTAACTGAGTTCTGACAAATGAAAGGTAAGTAGGAGGCTATGTGTGACACCGCACCTCTCACCCTAAAACCTCCCACATGCTTTCCTCTGTGCTCTTCACCCTCTCCAGGGATCTGGAACGGTGATAACTGGAATGGCTTTGAAAGCCAAGCTTGAAGATGGCAGACGCTCCATTAGCCTGGATCCCAGGATGACTGTGTGGGGCAGAGTGTCCTATCCCTACCAAGAAATCCCACCGAGGACTGTTTGCTGGGAGATAAATAAAATTTTATTCCATTTCAACAGTTACAATTTGGGGTTGTTTTTGCAAATAATCTATTATTATACTATATATTGTGATTCTCTCAGAGTCTCAAACTTTTATGTATCCATTTAGCATTCCACATAACACATTTTGGGAAGCATGGACTTGCAGATTTTAAGATATAAATGAACAGGAAATTCTTCATAAATTACAAATTTATTATCTATATGAAATCAATTGTTCTCCTTAAGAACTCTTCTAGTAAGGTTTCCTTTCACTATTTTTTTTTTTTTTTGGCCATGCCATGCAGCTGTGGGATCTTAGTTCCCTGACCAGGGATTGAAGCCGGGCCCTCGGCAGTGAAAGTGCAGAGTCCTAACCACTGGACCCCCAGGGAATTCCCTCCATTTACTTTAAACAAATTGTTTTTGAGAAAACATTAAATGCAAGGCACTGTAGCAATGAATAAAACATCATCTCAGGGAGGATTTTCCTTTTATGCTTTGGATTTCCAAGAGATCATGCCTTGTCTCCCCCATAGATTTACATTTTAGAAGAACATTTTAAGGTTTTAGAAGGAAATACAGTTTTTTCATCTTCCCTATAAAACAAAGGTGTTTACTACATTTGCCTCTGAGGAAGTTTAGTTTACTAATTCGTGTCTGTTGTAAGGGAAGGTAGCAGGTGAGATTGATCTAGGTCATCTGAAGAGGTGGTTTTTACAAACTTCAAGTTATGACAAATTAGTGGGTTGTGAACACACTTTTAATAACTAATAATTTTATAGTGCTTACTATGTGCTGGTCACTGTTCTAAGTTCTCTAACTCATTTCATCCTCATAACAGCCTTGTAAGGTAGATATATTATTTTCCCCATTTTACTGATAGCACAGAATAGTTTAGTAATTTCATCAATATCACACAGCTAGAAAAGGGAAAAGCCAAGATTTCAACACCATCAGTCCAATACTACAGTCTATGTGGACTATGTTCTCAGTTTAGTGGGTAAAAGTCAGCACTTTAAAAACTGATAGAGCATAGCATGGAATATGTCTGTCATATACTCAGGGTGAGAATTATTTCATGAAACTGTTATTTCTGAGATATATATATATATATATATATATATATATATATATATATATATATATATATATATATATATATATATATATATATATATATATACATGTATGTATATATATATATACACACACACACACACACACATATATACATATCTCCAGAAGTAAGTGATGACGTATGTGATCATTTGTGATATAAAATGTATTTCTCACAGTGTGTCATGGTCGAAAATGTTTAAAAGCCACCAATCTAATAAAAAATGCTTATCAAAAGAACTTTTCCATTAAATAGACTGTCGTGATCATTATTGCAAAACTTCTTTTTCCATTATGTAGGTATGTGGTTTTCATTTTCCAAGTATAAACTATTACTCTATTTAAGAGGTAGATGTTCATCCTATTTTTCATTCTACAGTATTTCTATCAAAAAACCTCTTTTATTCTTTAAATACCAGGATTAATTTCAGGATAGAACAATTATTAAGTTTTTATCTATAAAACCCACATTTGGGCTTCCCTGGTGGCACAGTGGTTCAGAGTCCGCCTGCCGATGCAGGGGATACGGGTTTGTGCCCCAGTCCGGGAGGATCCCACGTGCCACGGAGCGGCTGGGCCCGTGAGCCATGGCCGCTGAGCCTGCGCATCCGGAGCCTGTGCTCCGCAACGGGAGAGGCCACAACAGTGAGAGGCCCGTGTACCACACACAAAAAAACAAAAAAAACTCAGAAAAAAACCAAAAATCAAACAAACAAACAAAACTCAGAAACCACTGTTCCCCATTTAGGCATGAGCTAATACACAGTGATCTTAGCCCTAAGGGGGTTCTCCCACAGTAAGGCACAAAGAACATTCCAGCACCTGTGATTTCACTCCTCTCATCTAACGATCTGGGCATTCTCTTAAACCTTAGCCAACGTCTTCTGCAGATACACCCAGTACTAGAGTAGTGGTTCTCCAAAAGTATTCCCAGTACCGTACCAGCTTCGTCAACATCACCTGAGCACTTGTTATAAAGGCAAATTATGGATCCCATCCCAGACCCACTGAATCAAAAACTCTGGGTGGGGGAAACCCCCAGGAACACCAGGGGTGGGGTTCAGCAACCTGTGTTTTAAGAAGCCCTCCAGGTGATTCTGATACACTCTGTAGTTTGAAAGCCACTGTCTTTGAACCGCTGTTTGAACTTTCTATGTACGATAACAAACTCCTAATTTTCCATACCCCAGCATCTTCCTCTAGTCTTTCCTATCTTTTTCAATGGCAACTCCAGCCATCCAGAGGCTCGGGTCAAAAACTCCGGAGTCAGCTTTGATTCTTATTTACCTTACACCTTATAACCATACCCTGAGTAGATCCTTTCAGCTCTAACTTCAAAGTAAAATCCATGATGCAGCTGCTTCTCATCCTCTGCACCAATCCTACCCTGGTCAAAGTCACCATCACCTTTCACTTAGGTTATAACAATAAGCTCCTATCTGATTCTGCCCTTCCCATTCGATGATTATGTTGAACTATGGCACCAGAATTATCCTTTTAAGATAATGCAAGTTAGATCATGTAACTTCTGTCTGCCACACTCTTCAGTGATTTCCCAACTTAGCCTGAAAACCAAGTCCTTTCCTCGGGCCTACAAAGTCCTGCCCAGTCTGGTGCAGCACTGCGTGTGAATGCTCACGGCCTTCTATGCTCCCTGTACATGGCTTCATAAACCACTTCCTAGTTGTTCCTGGACAGCTGCAAGCACTCTTTGTCTCAGGGCTTTTGTTCTTGCTGTTCCCTTTGCCTGCAATGCTCTTCCTCCCACACGTGCATGATTTGCCCCCTTACTTCTTTCAGGCTCCTGCACAAATGCTCTGCTACTTGAGAGGCTTTATTTTAGCAGGCTATATAAAAACATCAGTAACTCTTCCATATCACTTTGTTTCCCTATAGATTTTTTCTTCTCCATATCACTTACCACTACCTGATATGCTATATACTAAGTGGGTGTTTTCTGATGTGTTTTGTTTGTTTTTAATTCTCTCTCTCCCCTGTATCAGAACGTAAGCTCTGTGAGGCCTGGAACTCCTAGAGGAAAACATAGGCAGAACACTCTTTGACATAAATTGCAGTAATATTTTCTGGATCCATCTCCTTAAATAAAGGAAATAAAAACGAAAATAAACAAATGGGACCTGATTAAACTTAAAAGCTTTTGCACAGCAGAGGAAACTATTGACAAAATGGAAAGACAACCTACTGAATGGGAGGAAATATTTGCAAATGATATGACCAATAAGGCATTAATATTCAACATATGTAAACAGCTCATACAATTTAACATCAAAAAAACAAAAAAAAAAAACCAATTAAAAAATGGGCAGAAGAACTGAATAGACATTTTGCCACAGAGGAAATGCAGATGGCCAACAGGCCTATGAAAAGATGCTCAACATGACTCATCATCATGGAAATGCAAATCAAAACCACAAGATATTCTCATTGATTACTGATATTTCCAGTACCTGGAATATGCCCAGGCCCCTGAAAAATACTCAATAAATAGATTTTCACAAACAGTGTATTAGTGAGTGACAACCCACACCTTGCAAGGGCACTCTGGCCTTCTCATTGGCTCAAACAGAGAAAGCATTTATCACTTAGTCTCTCCAGGACTTTGGGATATTTAATGAGTCAGATGAGATTAATGAATGTAAGCATTCTGAGTGCTGGAAATTTTGGATTTTGCAAGTGCAGGGTACTCTTATTATTGCTGTATTTTGCACAGGTCAAAAGATAGCATACAACAAAGGAATATTTACTATGACATCATAGCAAACATGATCAGAAATTAAAACACTGTAAACTAAAATTACCGGTCAATCAGAAGGGCCACAGGTTAAATTCCTGGGTCCTACAATGATTGGCTCTGTTTCTTCTGATACTTTACCCTAGATGTGAAGGGTCCAAAAAGATATGCAAACCTATGTATAGCAGAATAGCCTCTTAGAGCTTCTGCTTGTCTTTCGAGAGATTAAATGGATAATAACAATAGAGACTGAGACTATATTCTGGATGTGGCCCTATCCCCCAAATAATAGCAAAAGGCAACATTTATAGTATGAAGACATACCTAGCATTGTGATGAATATTCCGTGAGATTATCTCCTTAAAGCCCTTCAACCTCCCAATGATCTAGGTGTAGTTTGAATATCCTTGTTTTTACAGATGATAACATTGAAGGTCAAAGAATAAAACAACTTTATAGTAGGTGCTCAAATCAGGATTTATATTTGGCAGGGCCCTTTGTCCCTCAGTATCTTCAACTGTTCTGCTTGAAAAGTAGCAGTATTTGTGGACCATGTTGAGGTGGGGACAGTGGCTAAAACAAGGCATCACAGTTTCACTGTGATTACTGTGGTTATACGATATGTGGTTGTTGTGACTGCTATTTATTTTAACCTGAAAAACATTTAGTATGGACAATGGTAATGAGAGATGGAAAGGAGAGAGAGAACAGACACAAGGAACTATGGCTTATAAACCAACCAAAAAGCCAGGCAAATCACAGACTGAAGAATGGGAGAGTCAAGCTAAGGTTAGGACAACAAATAAGGCTTCCTGCCTGCCTTTGAGGAGCCTGCAGTTCATGAAAGATGGTCCCAGTCTAGAGGCTGGCTCGTCAGATTTAGGGAGTTAATTGGAAGGAGTGCCAGACACGTGTCTTAGTATAATGGGACTGACAAGAGCAGGGGCAGAAGCTACGGTATCATCAAGATGATATAATGTTCCCGGTAAGGCTTTGCTGGACAATTGCAAAGAGGAAGTTAGGATGACACATAAATATCAGGAGATTTTTGCTTAGCTAAGATGTTTGGGTAAAAATTTTATAATGGTCAGGGACAACCCCACATAGTTCTTTCGGCTGGTATTTTATGACACCAAGGAGTTGTGAAGGTACATATTTATAACCCAGTCAGAGGCCTTGGAACAGATGAGTGATGTATGGCATATCCAATCAGAGAATCCTACTGTCACCTATTTATATTATTGTTGGGGCTTGGGAATGAAGAAAGGAGAATGGCCTAAACACAAGCCAAAATACTTTCAAAGTCATGAAAGAGAAAGAAAGATGGAAGAGACTTAAAGAAATATGCTTAGTGAATGCGGTATGGTTTGGAGCCTGTAATGAAAGGAATGTAAATGCTACAGAGGGCATTATTTTGACCATTGAGAACACGGGAATATGGCCTACAGTTAGCTATAAGTATTGTGTCGATATGGCCTACAGATTAGCTCTAAGTATTGTGTCAATAGTCAAGAATTCCTTGACTATTCTGTGATTATGTTAGAAAATATCCTTGTACTTAGGAAATGCATAATGAATTAATATTATGGTGTAAAGGGGCATGATGCCTTCCTCATATGCTTAAATGGTTCAGAAATAATACTAGGGTGTGTATGTATGTACACATACACCATTATGTTTTCATGTGTGTGTGAGAGAGAGTTAATAAAGCTTAGGTGGCTAACTTCAAGATTGAGGTTATGAATTTTTTTGTAAATTTGAAATATTTCTAAATAATTTTTGTTCAGTAAGAGAACTATAAGTGACACCGGCACACCAATGTTCAGGAGACACTAATGAATGTCATAAATGAAGCTCGATTCGTAGCCATCTCTACGGCACCCAGAGGATCCTAGGTGGCAACTCCTATTTGAGTTGAGGGCAGATAAACTCCTAATCTCAATCTCAATCACTCTCCCTCTCCTTGCTTTCCTTCTCTCCTCCTTCTCCCTTTTAAAAAAATGTTCCATGTGATGCTTACGTCTCTTTCTTTACTCTAAACCCCAACCATTCAAGGACCAAATAAAAAGACAAGCCAGACTAAGCAATAAACTGCACTGGGGCTCCTGGCCTATAATGGGCCCCAGGATGCCATCTGGAATGAGAATCCCAGGATGAAAGGTTTGGTCTCTGCCAGCAGGGTAGGAGTGCCGAACCCCTCTTTCGACCCCAGAAAGACTGAATGAAAGTCAATTCTGTGATATTTTTGTGCCCCATTCCATTTCCAGTCCCCACCATAAACCAAAGAAAAGGGGTCCATCACTGCATCAGTAGAATGTGTCAGGGATCTCCTTCTCCACTTTTGCCTTTCCTCTCCCACCGAAGAGTACTGGGCCCCTTTCCTGTCAGAAGTATCTTATCCTCTGGTAACCAAAGTCATTTGATCTGCTAGAGGAAGAAGTGTTATCAAGTTCTGTACACCGGGCTAACAACATAGAGGACGCCCGCACGGCACTCCGATCTGGGTTCATTCTTCCTAGTCATACCATTGCTCTAGGCTCTCACTCACACTGAATCTTTTCTTCCTTTTTTCCCCTCCTTCCCCATCACTCCTCCCCTCTCCTTTGCCTAACTAAACCTTACCCATCTCTGAGGTTTCCTAAGAATGTTCTCTCCCTGGAAAACTTCCCTGATCCTCCCAGAGGTTAGAAAATGTGCCAACATATGCTCTCATTACACCCTTCGCTTTTTCCCTATTAACAGCTTCTACTCTGTTGAAATGGATTAGGGATTTTCTGCATTCCCCATTAGACTGGAGGCTCCATGAGGACACGGAATCTTCACTGCCACAGCCCCAATGCTTAACATAGCATTTATCACAGAGGAGGCACTTAATATTGGTATTCACATAATACTTACAATTTAGTTTTGTACTTACATGCTAGATACGTGTAAATGATTTGCACATATGAGTCACCACTCTGACTTCTGAGATGTGTACTACTATTCCAACTATTTAACTTCCTGAGGTTAAATAACTTGCCTGAAGTGCCAGTACTAAGAAGGAAAACAAGGAGGAAAGAAAATACAGTGCATTGGGGATGCTTCTAAATCTCAGCCTTATTTCCCACAATTGTTATTCAGCATTGCTATGTACCTAATGCTTGCCTTTCAACATGGAAATGAGGATCTCAAAAACAGACACGCAACCAAATTGCATTTTATCTGGGCACCTCCTGGAATGGGGGAGAAATCTGCAGGAGGAGACTATGGTCTCCATAAAATCTGTAATTATAAACTAATTTTAAGGTTAAAAACACCCATAGTATTTCTATCTGCAAGTACTATTATTTTTCTCTATTACTACCATGTAGCGAATATAGTATTTTAAAACTTAAAAATAAAAACCCTGCAAATATGAAAACCTAAGGAATACTAATAGGATATGATGAATCTAATATAGTCAAACACATTACATCCTTCTTTAAGAAACCATAGTTCACTTGAAATTATTCATAGGGATTTTTCAAGGTAATATGTATATTGTGACCAAAATGGAAAGGAAGTTAAGACTTGGAGAGGAACACATAAATTTTAAAAAGCTGAAGTGTGTACAAAAATCAGCAAGAGAGCTCTCTGTCCATTAAGACCCGTCAGACATACCATTTTACGGAGAGGTTCCCTGGCAATCAATGCTGTAGTGCACCATAAGAGAAATTATTTTTTCACATTTTTTTCCCCATGTAACCAACCTGGGGGATTGAAACGATGCAAAGGAGGACCTGTAGGATAACCCTCTGGTTCTATAAACACATGTTTAAAATTCAAAGGGAAAACCTGGCCTTTTCTTCTTGGACATGAAACATACATTTGGGATGGAATACAAATCACAAGTAAAATGGAATACGGATCACAAACCTGAGTTCAAAACCATTAATACACAGTAGTTTCACAGGAAAGTTAATAAAAGCCATCATAATAATGAAATATCATTGACAGTGAAGACAGATCTCACATAGATCAAAGAGGAATTGAGTCATTTCAGAAAATTAAATTTTATAGTTCACTATTTTAAAAAGTTGAAATAGTTGCTCTTTTCATACTGTTTGAAGAAAACTTTGTACCTACTTTCAGAAAGCTATGAGCAGGGCTTCCCTGGTGGCGCAGTGGTTGAGAATCTGCCTGCCAATGCAGGGGACACAGGTTCGAGCCCTGGTCTGGGAAGATCCCACATGCCGTGGAGCAACTAGGCCCGTGAGCCACAGCTACTGAGCCTGCGCGTCTGGAGCCTGTGCTCCACAACAAGAGAGGCCGCAATAGTGAGAGGCCCGCGCACTGCGATGAAGAGTGGCCCCCGCTTGCCACAACTGGAGAAAGCCCTCACACAGAAACGAAGACCCAACACAGCCATAAATAAATAAATAATTAATTAAAAAAAAAAAAAGAAAGCTATGAGCAATTACAAATATTTATTATAAGTGAATTTGGGCTCTGCCTCTGATGTTTTTAAACATTACTAATGCTTTTAAATATTACTAATTTTTGATGTACTTGTAATGCCAATAAAATCATATTTGATACTCCAGAAAGCAGTTATTATACACACTTTTACAGACTAGTAAACAGAGCTTCAAAGAGTGTCAGCAGCCTGTCAAAGTGACACAACATAAAAAGCAGAACAGAAATCAGAATCTCAATGTCCCCTCTTTGCTGTCTTCCTGAATGTCAAGAACTGCATCAAGTACTTTTTGTTTAAATTTGCTAACACCAACATATTCATTTATTAAACAAATTATTTTCATCCAGTACTATCTTTATATGTCTGCTTTATGAACAATGTTTTACCAATATTCATTCAATACCAAGAAGACTAATATTATTATTCTAACAGTGGCTAATTAGTCTTCATTTCCCCATTTTAAATTATATGGGTGACTAAAATCCTCCAAGTATACTTCAATGATCTGGATGCTCCTATATCAAAACTGTCCTATAAAGAAACAGATTTTTCAGAACCTATGTTAGCACATGGTGATTATGAAGCAGGCACTGGCAGAAGTCAATTTCCTTAAAAACCTGAAGTCATTGCCTCCATAAATAAATAAATGTAATTTTCCTGTGTCTTTGTTTCTTCACTCATCGATTTACCCTATGTGTAATTCACAATGAAGTCAAGACAGTGAAATGAGATCAGATTGAGAGTACTTTGAAGAACAAAAAGCATTCTACAAATACAAAGTAGCGCTGTCCACACTGCAACTGGGGGGCACTCAAGTGAGGGGGGAGCTCATTCTGGGCTGTGCCGAGAGACAGCAGTTCAGCAAAGCATCATCTAAATGAAAACCAAGAGCTAGCAAGTTCCAACTCATCACCAATTACCTGAAGGTTGGAGCCACTCAATCAAGTGCCAACAGAAACAAATTGAAAACTGGTGGAGCACAAAACAGATGGCAGTCAGACAGACCCTGGAATGTGAGTTAGCATGAGAAGGGCTGATGTCCGTTGAAGCAGTGTCTTTGGGGAGGGTAGACGCACATGTGTGGTGTGGCACTAACAGCCCCACTGCAAGGAATATCTCTACTCCCTATTGCCACAGACTCAAAAATAAGCAATACTTTTTTTTTTAACATCTTTATTGGAGTATAATTTCTTTACAATGGTGTGTTAGTTTCTGATTTATAACAAAGTGAATCAATTTTTTTTTTTCTTCTTAGATTCCATATGTATGTGTTAGCATACAGTAACTGAAACCATTTTCACTAAGATCAGGAACAAGACAAGGTTGCCCACTCTCACCATCTTATTCACCATAGTTTTGGAAGTTTCAGCCACAGCCATCAGAGAAGAAAAGGACATAAAAGGAATCCAAATCGGAAAAGAAGAAGTAAAGCTGTCACTGTTTGCAGATGACATGATACTCTACATAGAGAATCCTAAAGATGCTACCAGAAAACTACTAGAGCTAATCAATGAATTTGGTAAAGTAGGAGGAAATTTGGTAAAGTAGGAAAATTAATGTGCAGAAATGTCTTGCATTCCTATACACTAATGATGAAAAATCTGGAAGAGAAATTAAGGAAACACTACTATTTACCTTTGCAACGAAAAGAATAAAATACCTTGGAATAAACCTACCTAAAGAGACAAAAGACCTGTATGCAGAAAACTGTAAGACACTGATGAAAGAAATTAAAGATGGTACAAACAGATGGAGACAGATACCATGTTTGTGGATTAGAAGAATCAGCATTGTGAAAATGACTATACTACCCAAAGCAATCTACAGGTTCAGTGCAATCACTATCAAACTACCACTGGCATGTTTCACAGAACTAGAACAAAAAACTTCACAATTTGTATTGAAACACAAAAGACCCCGAATAGCCAAAGCAATCTTGAGAACAAAAAACGGAGCTGGGGGAATCAGGCTCCCTGACTTCAGACTATACTACAAAGCTACAGTCATCAAGACAGTATGGTACTGGCACAAAAACAGAAATATAGATCAATGGAACAGGACAGAAAGCCCAGCGATAAACCCACGCACATATGGTCACCTTATCTTTCATAAAGGAGGCAAGAATATACAGTGGAGAAAAGACAGCCTCTTCAATAAGTGGTGTTGGGAAAACTGGACACTTACATTTAAAAGTATGAAATTAGAACACTCCCTAACACCATACAAAAAAATAAACTCAAAATGGATTAAAGACCTAAATGTAAGGCCAGACACTATCAAACTCTTAGAGGAAAACATAGGCAGAAAACTCTATGACATAAATCACAGCAAGATACTTTTTGACCCACCTCCTAGAGAAATCAAAATAAAAACAGAAAGAAATAAGCAATACGTTTAAAGGATAATTTGAAGTGTATTCCGTCAAGAAGCCTGGTGTGCTCTCTTAGCCTGGAGGCCCAATGCAACCAGAAAGAGGCAAAGGAAAGCAACAGAGGTAAACGGGTGAGGGAGCAGATCACTGCAAGTTTGGAAACTCAAGCACGTTAACGGAGGCACAGTTTCAGAGCATTCTACTGAATAGACATGATGAATTTTCATAAGAATAGAAGAGCTTACCATAGTTATGAACAAATAGGTCAACTTGAAAGAACACAGATGCTGGCTTTTGAATTAGGCTCAATTTCAAATTCGGACTCTGCAACCTCAGGTATTATGAGTACAGTTAGTTATTCTACTTCTGTATCTTTCACTTTCCTCCCTAATAAAAGAAGGCTATATTATGAGTATTAAATGCCTAGCACAGAGAAACACTTTTTTTTCCACCCTTATTTACAGGAGTGGTTCCAAGGATATAACTGAAATCAGTGGTCTATATTGTTTCCAAAGCTGAATGCCCATTTTACTTCTGATGTGTCCTAAATTCTAATAAAATTGATGGCGTCCAGAGGAGACAAAATGTGTCTGCATTGGTTCCCATATCATAATGCGTGGGGGGTGGGGAGAAGGAGGAGGAGGGAGGAGAAGAAGAAAGGGGAGAAGAGAGAGCACAAAGGAAGCTTAAAGGCACTGGAAAATGGTTACCCCCTGTGACTACAAGCCTACAGGGAATTCCCGAGTCTTCCAAGAAGGATGGCTTTGTAGGGAAAGGGCAAAAGGATACCTGAGTGATTGACCCAGCTGTGAACAGGGAGTCACTCCATATGCTTCTGGTGGATTCTTTCCTGTTATATATTAAACCCTCTACCTTCTATTAAAAAGTAAAGCTTTATAAAAGCATTCAAAATGAATTTCTTTGAGCTAGATGTTTGCCGATCTAGCTCATATGAGAAGGGAGAATAAAAAAAACAAGAGAAAAATCTCTAAGGTTTTCTTTGGAGAGTTGCAAATCATTGAATTATGAATTACACAGGTATTTACAAGCTTGGCCTACGTAGAGTATAGTCATCTATAAATGCTGTGCAAGTGATTTATGGCACAACTGTTCTAACACATTAACAATAGCAGGAAATATATTTAATTTGTTCTCAGGGAGGCACATTTACATTATTCACAACAAGCCATTTACAGGGAAATGTGCAACCCTTAAACTAAAGTGAATGCATCTCTAGTGGGTTTTGAACAGTAATAACTGTCTAATAAATGCTTGTAACCTAACTTACTGTACAGCCAATGTAAATGTTCACTAGCTATCCTGTAAGCACTTTATTCTCTGAATTAGCAAACAGCTGTGGGACGCATGGCAGAATCTGTAATCTGACGAAGTTCTCTGAGTACTGAATGATAAAGAACCTACTTTCCTTGCTGAGATTTTGCTGAAGTGTGCAAAAGAAAACAGTCTTTTATTCCTGATCCTATATTCTAGATTTGTCAGATGTAGCAGAATGATATATTTCAAGATTCTGAAGATCTCTAAGCATATTTGGCAACTGTCTGAAAATGTACCACCTGGCAGACTACTATGGCATTGGACTAATTTGCATTCTACTGCACCAAGACAAAAAAGCTGTCATAAAATGTATCCTGTTTTTATAGTTCCCATATATCTTATTTTTTCAAAGTTGTGCTGAGATTTACTCTTAAACTACCCCTAACATTAGGTACTTCCAATATACTAATCTCCATTCTACCAAATTTCAAAACCACACAACACATTACCTCATACTCATGATTTTGGAACCTGGACTACCAGAAATACTAGTTTCAAACTTTTAAAACTTTTTTTGTGTGTGAAATACCATATAACAGCTTAAATATTTATGAAAGCAACAAACGTTATATTCTTATATTCTATTGTTTCTATGGCAATGCACGTTCTGTAGCATCTCTGAAATTTATACATGCTCACCTTGCTTTTATGATTATTACCTCACTTCAAACCTTTATAAATAATGTCAAATATACAGTAATGGGGGAGTAAATGTACTGATCAAAACACTGTTACTGGACCACAGAAAATACCACACAGTGCTACCAATTGTGAAGAGAAATGAAGAAGGTTCTTTAAAAAACTAAAAATAGAAGTACCATATGATCGAGCAATCTCACTCCTGGGCATATATCCAGAGAAAACCATAGTTAAAAAAGATACATGCATCCCTATGTTCACAGCAGCATTATTCACAATAGCCAAGACATGGAAGCACCCTAATTTTCCATTGACAGATGAATGGATAAAGAAGACGTGGTACATATATACAATGGAATATTACTCAGCCATAAAAAGGATGAAATAATGCCATTTGCAGCAACATGGATGGACCTAGAGATTATCATACTAAGAGAAGTGAGTCAGGCAGAGAAAGACGTATATCATAGGATATCACTCATATGTGAAATCTAATTTAAAAAAAGATACAAATAAACTTATTTACGGAACAGAAACAGACTTACAGATATTGAAAACAAACTTATGGTTACCAAAGGTGAAACATGGGTGGGGAGGGATAAATCAGGAGCTTTGGATTAACACACACACAACATTGTATACAAGATAGATAACCAACAAGGACCTACTATCTAACACAGGGAACTCTACTCACTATTCTGTGATAACCTATATGAGAAAAGAATCTGAAAAAGAATGAACGTATCTTTATGTATAACTGAATCATTTTGCTGTACACCTGAAACTAACACAACGTTAGAAATCATCTATACTCCAATAACATTTAAAAAGAAAAAGAGAAAAAAAAGAAGAAAGAGGAAGAAGAATACTGTGAAGAGGAAAAGGAAAGGAAGGAAGAGAAGGGGAAAGAAGAAGAGGGGAGGGGAGAAGTCGGAAGAGGAGGAACAAGAGGAAAAGGGGGATGGGAAGGGAAGGGGAGAGAACAAAGAGAGAAGGAAGAAAAATAAAAGAAGCTATACATGTTAGAAACTCATAGCACAACTCTAACATTAACTCAATTTGTGTGCACTTTGATTAATGTGATTGAAGTCAGTTAATTTTATTTCAATGTAAGGTAAGTACAAGTTGAGATACAGCTAGGAACTGTTTGATACCTGATCAGAGTCTGTTTAACTATGAGGATAAGATTTTGGTTTCAGGAGCGTTACCTGCTCAACTGAGCAATCAGAAAATGATGTCAGAACACAGCTAAATGAAGTGCCATTAAAGGAATATTTTTAATGGAAGTCTTTTAAGAAGTGTGCAGTTTTCAAAACACATACTAATTCTATATGCTGGCAATTAAAAAATAATTCCTTAATTTGCCATGCAAAATCTTTGTTCTCTGTTCCCATTTAGATGAATCCCTGCTGTTTGTTAATAGCTACACCGTACTTGAGGTAAGACACATTCTGCCCTGTCCATGGAGGATGCTATATCATACAGTATGTATTCTTGCTTTTTGCCTGTGTTTGATGACTTTATCATCTTTCTCAGCTTCTTGGGTTTACAACGATCTCATGACCCCACAATAAGATTTAAAGGCTGAAATATATTTGACTATTTTGTATTGCTCTCTGTTTTTGCCACTTGTACCATTATTCAATACTTAATAATTTGAACTTAAATAGACATCTAATATAACCTTCCCCTAAAGGAGTTTGTAATAAATTACATTATTTTAAGAAGTTTTGTGTGACTAATACATCATTCATGATGCATCTATACCTATGTTCATTACCGTATGTGTAAATGTGTGTATGTGTATTTTTAAAATCAGATTCCTCATAAAGGACAATCAGCAAAAAGGGATATTAGCTTATATATAAAAGATCGTTCATTCTGATCAAAGTGAAAGTTGAGTTCTCCCAAACCAAGCCAATATAGTAAATATTTACTTAAATTGCTCTGGATCAATATTTGAAAAAGTTTTAAGCTAAACTGATTTGGAAATATACAAACAAGACAACGAAAGTGTTAGGAATCAGAAAGGTTTTTTTTTTTTTTTTTGCGGTACACGGGCCTCTCACTGTTGTGACCTCTCCCGTTGTGGAGCACATGTTCCGGACGCGCAGGCTCAGAGGCCATGGCTCACGGGCCCAGCCGCTCCGCGGCATGTGGGATATTCCTGGACTGGGGCACGAACCTGTGTCCCCTGCATCGGCAGGCAGGCTCTCAACCACTGTGCCACCAGGGAAGCCCAGAAAGTATTTTTATTTATTATACAAACAAGACAACAAAAGTGTTAGAAATCAGAAAGCATTTTTATGTATTACATCACTCTCAGCCTTTTGAGAATGTGTGTGTCTCTTGGTTTTTAGGATGTGTCTCCTTTAGGGCTGCTTACTTGGCCATATGCTATATATATGATATAAAGCATGCCAAGACTTATGAAATGCTCCACAACAATCTTCTCATACTACTTTCCATGACAAGATATGAACAAACTGACAAATAAAAGGAGCAGGTGTGACACATTTTCATATCTTTTCATACCTCCTTTTAATTAAATATTGTCATTTGGAATAGATAAAGCAGTATAGGAAATGCATCAAAGAGGAGGATTTAGGTTTTGGAGACCATGATATGTACTATGGTGATGAAATATAAGGAAAGGAGTCCATCTCATGAAGACTGGAAAGACTGTGTTTTCTACAGAAAAAACAGTGCTTTTAGCACTAGTGATTCTAGCATAGTAATGACATATAAGGTCAATTTTTGAAAATTAATGAACATCAATCAACAATGGGAAAGTGAAAATAGCAATTTCATTTATAGTACTGAATAACATCAAAAATACAAAAACAGAAGCAATAAGTTAACATATACAAGACGTCTATATTGAAAACTATAAAACGTTGCTGAAAGGAACTAAAGAAGACCTTAAAATGGAGAGACATACCAGGTTCATAGACTGGAAGACTATTTTTAAGATATTAATCCTCTCCAAATTGATCTACAGATTCCATGCAATAGCAATCAAAAGCACAGCAGTGTTGCTGGAAGAAATTGCTGATTCAATTTTAAAATTTATATGGAAATGCAAGAGACACAATAGGTATGACACTCTTGAAATTTTTAAAAATGGAAGATTTTAATTACCGGATTTTAATTCTTACTTTAAATCTATAGTAATTAAGACTGTGATATTGGTGTGTGGATACACAGATCAATGAAATAGAATAGACAGTCTAGAAATAGAAACATACATAACTGTCCACTTGATGGTATACAAAGAGAGGAAAAGAAGATCTCTTCAACAACTGATGCTGAAGAAATGAGCTATCTGTATGGACGAGGGGAGCATTCATTCTACAGTGTATACTCTTGGTGCACTATTTAGATTACTTTGCATATTTTTAATAGTTCTGAGTACCCTTTGTCTCTGTTTCTGCATGCTTTGCTGCTAAAGACTTATAACCGAGACTCTCAGATGATTGCACTTGGACACTTATCCTACCTTTCTGAAACCTTAAGGAGAATCAAGTGCCTATAAGATTTAATACTCAACCCAAAAAGGCATCTTATAGTGGATGAATGACTAGTAGCAGGATACATGAACCTAGTTCTTTTGTCTCAAGAAGGGAAAACTCTGTAGTGTAATTATGCTCCAGATCTGCTTTCAAAATCAGGCTGGGGCTTCCCTGGTGGCGCAGTGGTTGAGCGTCCGCCTGCCGATGCAGGGGACACGGGTTCGTGCCCCGGTCCGGGAAGATCCCACATGCCGCGGAGCGGCTGGGCCATGGCCACTGAGCCTGCGCGTCCGGGGCCTGTGCTCCGCAACGGGAGAGGCCACAACAGTGAGAGGCCCGTGTACCGCAAAAAAAAAAAAAAAATCAGGCTGAATCGTGGACTTCATTTGAAATGGCACCCTTGCTTGGCTTCTTTACCTTTTCAATTCTGCTTCCCCACTACCTTATTGGTTTCTCCTTGGAATATTTTCTTAATAAATCATTTGTACTGAATTATTGGCTTAGGATCCAACTTTGGAAGAACCCAACCTGATACACACCTAAACCATGCTACACACATACAAAAAATTTTGAGGTGGGCCACAGGTCTAAGTGTGAAAATGAAACCTATAAACTTTTTAGAAAAAAATATAGGAGAATGCTTTTATGGCCCTGGGTTAGGCAACGATTTCTTAGGACAAAATAGATATGAAACATAAAACAATAAATTGGATGACATCAAACTAAAATCCTCTGCTAAAACAAAACAAAAAACCTATGGTAGTGAAGGTAAAAAAGATAAACTAGAGATTGGGAGAAAATATAACATATCTATCTGACGAAGGATTTATATCCTGAATATATAAAGAACTTCTTTAAATCAATAATAAAAATAGGAGAGTGATGTTTGCAAGATGGTGAAACAGGTGGTTCCCAACTTCAACCCCCCTTATAGAAAGGCCGAATAGCAACTATCCATGGACAAGACGCCTTTGTAAAAATCCCAGAACCTGGAACTAAGACTGAAGCAAGCCCTTGGACTACAAAAACTGAGAAAAACAAACTACATTAGAAGGTAAGACAAATGGTTTCACTTTGACTGCAATGCCCCAGCCCCATCTAAGCTAGCACACTGCTGCCTCCAGAGGGTCCCCCTGGGCCTACAGTTTCTCCAGTGGGAAAAAGAGAGCTCAAGATGGGCATCTAGCTTCCCCAGTGTTGCAGGATACTTCCCAGAAGGCCCACTTAGGTCTTGCCTCATGGGGATCACTAGGAGAATAGGCAAGCTAGACAACTGTGGGTAACCTGGAGATAGAAAAGTGGGAGGGGGCTCACAGCAACCAGCACATAGATCTTGGCTGACTATGTTTCTGCTGCTGGTAGCACCCAATATACTTTGCCCATGTGCATAGCTGAGCTGGTCGCTCTCTGTGGCCAGAGATCTCGATCAGCAGATCTGTCTGATTTGGGTCCCCAGCAAATGGGCCATCCTGGCCATGGACCCCATTTTATAGCCCAACCAGGACAATGAAGCACATCAGCAGCCCTGCTCAACTACTGAGCATAGCCTCTAGTCCCACCTAACCAGGAAGCTTTGCCAGAGACCACAGTCAGCCATGGAGTTCAGCCAATGGCCAGCCTTAGCAGAGGACCAAGCCAGCAGCCCTCCACAACTGTTAGGGAGAGCTTCCAGTCATGCCTGACCAGGGAGTCCAGCCAAAGACCCTGGGCAACCATGGAGGTCATCCTACAGCCCTGCTTAGGCAGAGAGCCAAGCCAGCAGCTTGGCCCAAATGCAAAGCATAACCTCCAGCCCTGCCTAAGCAGGGAGCCTGACAGTGATCATGGGCAGGCTTGTGGCCCAGCCTACAGTACCATCCCACGTTGCAGCTCAGCATACCACCCCACCAAGTGAAAGAACCTGTCCTGTGGTCCTTCCCAATTGCTGAGCACAGCTTGTGGCCTCACCCAGGCAGGGAACACTGCCAGCAACACTGCCCAATTATGGAGTCTACCAAGTGGCATTGCCCTATCATAGAACACCGCCTATGATCCTGTCCAACCAATGGTGGTTGCTGAGGCCAGGTAGTGGCTCCATCTGATGCCAGAGCCCAACCAGCAGCCCAGCTTCACCAGTGAGCCCAGCCAGTGGTCCCACTTGAATGTGGAGCCTAGCCAGCACTCCCATGACCTCAGAGCCTGGGCAATGGCCTGACCCAACTAGAGATCACAACAGCAAGTCTCATCTGCCTGCATATGTTACCAGATAACCCATCCAAAACCCCAAACTGAGCTGACGGGTGAGGTCTTTCCTTGCTGAAGGGAAACTATAAAGCCTGGAAGAAGAGGCTGCTTCCTCAGATGCACAGATAACAATGCAAGGACACGAAGACCACAAAAATATAAGGTAAACATGACTATATATATATATAAAAGAATAAAGATCCAATAACTGATTCTAAATAAATGAAGATCTATGTACTGTCTGTGAAGAGTTCAGAAGGATCTTCTTAAAAATTTCAGTGAACATACAAACAGCTAAACAAATTTAGCAAACACTGCATGAACAAAATGAGAAGTTCAACAAAGATACAGAAACCATCAAAAAAACAAGCAGACAAACAAACCAAGAGCTGACACATACAATGACTGCACCAAAAGCATTCAACAGAGTTTTAACAGCAGACTTGACAAAGGAGAAGGGAAAATTAGTGAACTCAAAGACAAGTCATTTGACATTAACCAGTTAGAGCAAAAAGAAAAATGAAAGAGTGAAAAAAGCCTTTGGTACTTATGAGACAACATCAAACAAAACTATATGTATGTTATGGGAATCCCAGAAGAAAAGGGAGAGAAAGGGATAGAAAGTCTATTTAAAAAAGAATGGTAGAAGGCTTCCCTGGTGGCGCAGTGGTTGAGAGCCTGCCTGGCGATGCAGCGGACGCGGGTTCATCCCCCGGTCCGGGAGGATCCCACATGCCGCGGAGTGGCTGGGCCCGCGAGCCATGGCCGCTGAGCCTGTGCATCTGGAGCCTGTGCTCCGCAACGGGAGAGGCCACAACAGTGAGAGGCCCACGTAACACACACACAAAAAAAAATGGTAGAAAATTTTCCAAATGTGGGGAGAAAAATGAACATCCAGATTCATGAAGCCCCAAATCCCCAACAGGTTGAAACTAAAAAGAGTTAGAGCAAGACACATAAATAAATTGTCAAAGGTCAAATACAAAGAATTCTGCAATCACAACACAAAATATACATAAAAACATATGAATGTATAAAACTCACAAGTAAATATATAGTCAAGGTCAGATTCTCTAGTATGTACTGATGGTGCATAAACTGAAATGGAGCAGGACCCTATGGTCCTTCCCCCACCACGTCCTCTGCCTGCCTTTTGCCTGTGGAAAAACTTTAGCCAAAGAATAAATTCAATCAGAGAAGTAAGAAGATGCTGAAGCAAAGGAAAGCAGTCAAACAAGACAAAATAATAATAGTTTAGTCATTAAGCAAAGTCAAGGACCTTTAGTTCCTCCTCAAGGGCTATAGATAGTATTCTGAGCCATATCCTGTGAGCTGTGTTATAGATACTGAAAGCCCCACCAGGTGGCAGGAGTTAACTACAGGATGACCAGGCTGTAGCCATAACATAAGCTGCCACCATTCCGAGAGCTGGCCTCAAAGAAATGGGAACAAACTGACCCTGGAACTGAAGATTAACTGTACCTAAAACGATCAAGATGACACTGATCAGACCACCAGATGACCAATTTCAAGAGGACTGTCAGAGCTCACTGTGCTGTTTCTATATGTAGCCCCCTCCCTCGCCTATAAAAGCTCTTGCCCACGGATTGTCATTGCGGGGGAGTTGGTCTTTTGACAGCAGTCTGCCCTCCCTGCCCCCCACCCAGGTTGCCAGCATCCAAAATAAATCAAACTTTCCTTTCCACCAACCTTGCCTCTTTATTGGATTCAGAGTGGTGAGAAGCCAGATACCCACTTTTGGTAAGAAAATCACTTTCAACTCTAGTTTAAAAGGTAAAATAAAAGGTATTAAAAGTAACTATAATTACAATAATTTCTTATTGTATATACAATATTAAAAAAAGATGCCAATTGTGACAGCAATAGCCTAAAATGTGAGGTGGGGGAAGAAAAAGTATAGACTTTCTCTATACTATCAAAGTTAAGTTATCAGCTTAAAATTAGATATTACCACTATAAGGTATTTTATGCAAGCCCCATAGTAACCACAAAGGAAAAATCTGTAGCAGATACACAAATGATTAAGAGAAAAGAATTAAAGCATAGCACCCCAAAAACTTATCAAGCCACAGAAGAGGACAAACAAGAGAGGAGGAAACTAAGGAACTACCAAACAGAACACAATTAACAATATGGCAATAAGACAACATAACGATAATTACTTGAAACATAAGTGGATTAAATTCTCTAATCAAAAAACACAGAATGGTATAATGGATTTTTAAAAACATCCAACAATATGCTGCCTACAAGAGAGTCATTTTAGCTTTAAGCACACACAAGTTGAAAGTGAAAGGAGGGAAAAAGATTCCAAGCAAATGGAAACCAAAAGAGAGCAGTAGTGGCTATACTTATGGCAGGCAAAATAGACTTTAAGTCAAAAATAGTCACAAGAGATAAAGAAGGTCATTATATAAGGATAAAAGGATCAATTCACCAAGAAGATGTAACAATTGTTAAGTATGCACCCAACACTGGAGTGCCTGAATATATAAAGCAAATACCTACAGAACTAAAAAGAAAAATAAATAGCCAATAACAATAGTAGGGGACTTTAATACCCTATTATCAACAGTGGATAGATCATCCAGACAATCAAAATGTAAACAGTGGATTTGAACAATACCATAGACAAAATGGACCTAACAGACATTTATGAACATTTCATTTAGTAGCAGTAGAATACACATTATTCTCAAGAGTACACAGAAAATTCTTTAGGAGAGATCATATGTTAGGCCATAAAACAAGTCTTAACAAATTCAAGAAAATTCAAATTATATCAAGTATCTTTTCCTACCACAATAGTATGAAACTAAAAATCAGTTAACAGGAGAAAAGTTGGAAAATTCACAAATATGTGGAAATGAAACAACACACTCCTGAATAACCAATTGTTCAAAGAAGAAATCAAAAGGGAAATACAAAAATATTTTGAGACAAGTAAAAATGGAAATGCAGCCTATCAAAATTTATGGGATTCAACAAAAGCAGTTCTAAGAGGGAAGTTTATAACTATAAAAGGCTACATTAAGAGAAAAAAAGAAAAATCTTAAATAAATAACCCAACATTACACTCAAAGAACTACAAAAAGAATAGACTAAGCTCAAAGTTAGCAAAAGGAAAGAAATAATAAAGATGAGAGCAGAACTAAATGAAATAGAGAGTATGAAAACAATAGAAAATATCAACAAAATTAAGACTTGGTTATTTTAAAAGATTAAAAAAATTATAAACATTTAGCTAGAATCACCAAGGAAAAAAGATAGAGGACTCAAATAAAATTAAAAATGAAAAAGAAGACATTACAACTGATACCAAAGAAATACAAAGGATCATAAAGGCCTCCTATGAACAATTACATGTCAACAAATTAGAAAACTTAGAAGAAATGGATATATTCCTAGAAACATACAACCTACCGAGACTGAGTAAGGAAGAAATAGAAACTCTGAACAGACCAAAAATCAGTAAAGAGATGGAATCAATAATCAGAAACCTCCCAATACAGAAAACCCCAGGACTAGATGGCATGACCAGCAAATCCTACCAAATATTTCAAGAAGAATTCCGATCTTTCTCAAACTCTTCCAAAAAATAAAAGAGGAGGGAATACATCCAAACTCATTTTACAAGGCCAGCATACACCAGCAAATCCTACCAAATATTTCAAGAAGAATTCCAATCCTTCTCAAACTCTTCCAAAAAAATAAAAGAGGAGGGAATACATCCAAACTCATTTTACAAGGCCAGCATTACCCTGATACCAAAACAGAGCACAACAAAAGAAACAATTAACAAAATGTAAAGGCAACATATAGAATAGAATATTTGCAGACCATACACCTGATAAGTTTATTTGAAGAAAAACTCATAAACTCAATAGCAAAAATCAAATAATCCAATTAAAAAGGGCAAAGGACCCAACTAGACATTTTTCCAAAATACATACAGATGGCCAACAGGTACAGGAAAAGATGCTCAATATCTGTAGAGATGCTGCATCAGGAAAGTGCAAATCAAGATCACAATGAAATATCACTTCTTAACTGCTAGAATGGTTATCATCCAAAATACAAGAGATAACAACTGTTGGCAAGGATGTGGAGAATACAAGAGATAACAACTGTTGGCAAGGATGTGGAGAAAACCACTGTGTACTGTCATTGTGAATGTAAACTGGTATAGCTATCATGAAAAATAGTATAGAGGTATCTCAAACAATTAAAAATAGTATTACTGCGCTTCCCTGGTGACGCAGTGGTTGAGAGTCCGCCTGACATAATATTCAGCAGTCCCATATCTAGGTATATATCCAAAGGGAGTGAAATCACCATCTTGAAGAGGTATCTGCACCTCAGTTTTCGTTGTAGCATTATTCATAATAGCCAAGACACGGAAACAGCCAAAGTGTCAGTCAACAAATGAATGGATAAAGAAAATGTGGCATATATATGTAAATATATAGACACACATATATAAATGTAATATTATTCAGCCTTTAAAAAGAAAATCCTGCCATTTGCGACAACACGGATGAACCTTGAGGGCATTATGCTAAGTGAAATAAGTCATACAGAGAAAGAAATATACTGTATGATCTCACTTATATGTGGAATCAAACATGTCAAATTCATAAAAACAGAGTTGAATAGTGGTTGCCATGGGCTAGGGAGTATGGAAATGTTGGTCAAAGGTACAAACTTTCACTTACAAGATGAATAAGTTCTGGGGATCTAACATATAGCATGATAACTATAGTTAACAATACTGTACTGTATACTTGAAATTTGCTAAGAGAGTAGATGTCAAATGTCCTCACCACAAAACTTTTACAAAAGGCATTTATATGAGTTGATGGATGTGTTAACTGACCTTACTGTGGAAATCATTTCACAATACATATACATATCAAAATATTACATTATATACCTTTAAACTTACACAATGATATGTGTTAATTATTTCTCAATAAATAGGAGGGGGGAGAAGAAAACCACCTCCTCTCCCCCCAAAATAAATCGATGCATTTAAAAAACAAACAGGTAAATGATTTGAACAGGCAATTTACAAATAAGATACCTAAATGGCCATAAGCCTATGAAAAGTTATTCAATATTATTAGTCATCAGGGGAATGCAAATTAAAATAACAATGAGATATTACTACAAACCCAATGGAATGTCTAAAATTTAAGAAGGAAAAAAAAGAGAAAAAACCCCAAACTCCAAATGTAGGTGAGGTTGTATTGGAACTGAAACTTTCATATATTGCTAAAAGTAGTGTAAAATAGTTCTGTAACTTTGAAAATTGCCTGAACATTTCTAATAATAAATATACTCCTATTTTATGACTTAGCTCTTTCACTCTTAAATATGCACTGAAGAGAAATGAGTGCATATATCCACAAAATGACTCAGAATGTTCACAGTAGCTATATTCATAATAGCCCTAAACTGAAAATGACCCAAATGCCCCCAACAAGAGAATACGTAAATAAATGATGCCTACAATGAAATACTATTTAGCAACAAAAAAGGACAAACTACTGACCTTCTCAACAACACTCATAAATCTCAAAAACATTATATGGAGCAAAATAAGCTAGACACACAAAAACATACTGTGTGATTCCATTTCTATAATGTAAAAGACAAAATATTAAGCTAATGATTTCAGACATAAAAGAGTACGTATTGCATTATTCCAACTATGTGAAGTTCAAGGCAGGCAAAAGGAATTAGGTGTGAAAGAAGTACAGAGAGTGACAAACTTGGGGCAGGGAACTAGGCATATAACTGAAAAGTGGCATTAAGGCACCTATGGGGTACTGAAATTAGCCTATATTTTGACGTGTTTGGTGCTTAATCATATGTATAAAAAGTAAAAATGCATCAAGTTGTAACCTTAAGATTTGTGCATTTTAATGTATTACACTTATACCTCATCAGAAGATTATTAAAAATTTCCTAGAATTGGAAAGGGAAAATGCAGATATAAAGACCTAAGCCATACAACAGTGGATAATAGAATAATGCAACACGGATAAAGAAGCATCTAGTAATAGGTGAAAATGAGAGGTAGTGTAGGAAAAATGGTTATGGGCTTAGAATACACTGAAACACCTGAACTTGAAATTTTGTTATAATGAAGTAAAGAGAAACATGAGGTTTCATTTCAACTTACTTGAGGTGATATAATTAAAACACAACAATTAGAGTGTAACGTGCTCTTAAAAGCAAAAATGGTCTAATAGGAAAAGAGAAAAAGATTAACATTTCCTATGTCAAAATCTACAAATAATGTGATTATGTAAGATACAGAAACTGACAAAAAAAATCATCTACCTATAATATCAGATTATATTGACAAAGATAGGAAGTTTGGGGAAGAAATAAAACAAGCTAAATATCTTTGATATACAGGGTTCATAATTTAATATTTTTCATAAGTTTAAAACAGAGATATATATTCAATATTGTTTATAAAAATGAAAGAAAGTAGTAATGTTAAATTATGCAAGTGCATAGAAAAATGAAAGCAAACGGAAACAGTCAAAACTTCAAGGATCCTTCTTTTAAAGCATAAAACACAACAGATGCCAGTTTTAAAAATCAGAATAAATTTTAAACGGTCCTATGAAAAGCCAAAGAAAATGAATGTATATTTGTAATAGAAGTCTTTTTCAAAAGAAAATAGCATAGAAAATATTGAGTGAACATAACACAAATAAAAAGAAAGTAAAGTAGAAGGAAGACAAAATAGAATAAAAAGGCAAAGTTTTGATGAAAAAAGATCCACTGAAGCAAACATTTATGAAGTTTATTGTGTTAAATACCATGGTATCAAACTATAGAAATGAAACACAATTATAAAAGCGAGGAGAATCTGACAGAAATACAATCATAATAGCATGCTCTAGTAGACCACTGTCAGTCTATAACTTTTCAAATGGCTAATGACAAATATAGACACAAGAATATTAAAAACTACTATAAACAGAGCTGAATTTTTCCATATATGTGCATGCATCCTAAGAAAGGCAATAACTCGTTTTTTTCCAAGCATAGCATATTCTTGAAAAAAGCATATGTCAATATTTGTTGACATCAACAAATATCACACACAAGTCTCCTAAGCAAACCACATTTTTTTTTAACATCTTTCGTGGAGTATTATTGCTTTAGAATGTTAGTCTCTGCTTTATAACAAAGTGAATCAGCTATACATATACACATATCCCCATACCTCCTCCCTCTTGCATCTCCCCCCCACCCTCCCTATCCCACCCCTCTAGGTGGTCACAAAGCACTGAGCTGATCTCCCTGTGCTATGTGCCTGCTTCCCACTAGCTATCTAGTTTACATTTGCAAACCACTTTTTTTTAAATGGAAATAGAAATAAAATAAGATTAAATAAGAAAAGCTTTGAAATTTAAAAATGTAAACAGCTGTTTTACAAAGTATATGTAAGACACAGAACATCTGTATTTTGATGAGCTTTTTAGATAACACTGAAAATGGGAATACTTCATATCAAACTTAAGGTCAGAGCAAAACTTAATATTCCAGCTGGTCTCACCCTGCCCAATTCTATTATAAATAAATCCTATAATATCCTTGATATTAAGATCCTTGAATGTTTTCATTACTACAAAATGCAGTATTAACACACATTAACAAGTGCTTTATTCTAGTTGGAAAAATACGCACCTTAACCCCCCCCCAAATAGATTAAGTACAACAAACAAAAATAAACTAGAAAATTAAAAGATTAGAATTGAGAGAAAAAAGTTAAAACTAAAATAGACAAACTTCTGGCATATCTAGCCAAAATAAATGAAGAGAAAAGAAATAAATGAGATGAAAATGAAAGGAGGTACAATAATAGATACAGAAAGCCTCCTCCCCAAGGGAAATTTTAAAACTTACTGAAATATATGTATATTATTCTCACAATTAACTCAAGGGATAATATGGAGTGGAGACAAGCCCCCTTGGCTGGTTGGAGGACAAGTGGGAATAAAAGAAGGGCTGTTAGAAGCCTGGACTCTGCTCATGAGGAATGTGTGGGGCTGGCTAGCCCCCAAGGCAGGATGGAGAGGGGTCTGCTTTAGCAGCTGCTGGTTTCCCTGGGCTGCCCTGACACATGCCCCAGCCTGAGACAAATGAACACTCCAGCTCCACTCACTCCATGCTGTGACACTGGATTTGGGGTGGTCACAAGCAGGGAAAGGACTTGACCATAGGACGCAGAGGAGACCCGATCCCAGGGAGGAGCCCGGGTGGGGAGGCGGTGGCCATTGGTGGTGTTTACACAAGCAGTGCCTCAGCAGGAGCCCAGATCTCTGATGGCAGCTGCTCCACCACAGCTCACCCCCTGATATAAGCCAGGAGTCTACAGGGGCCCTGCCTACCCTGTGGAGCAGTTCCACAAAAGGGCAGGGGCAACAGAGGCTGGGGTCAGTGATTAGCTCTGAAGGACCAGGGGGACTTGCACCTAAGGCTGCATCTGAATGGAGCCATGAGCACCTGTACAGGCAGTATATCTAACCTCTGTCTGCTGCTGACATGAGCCAAGAGCCTGCATGGGCCCCTCTTGCTTCAACACTCTGCCCCTCTGAGGTAAGGGTCCTGGTACAGGGAGAGGGAAAAACATACACTTAAAGGGAACAGAACCAGCTTGGGGCCGACCCTCAGAGCTTCTGCTCTAGAAACTTGGGATCAGACCCCACCCTTGACAGTGCAGTGATGACCCTTGAGCAGAGGGGAAGTCCTGCCCAACATCTGGCACCGGCTCTAGCACCTACCCCCTACCAGGCAAAAGCTGCCAGCAACCCTGGGGAAAGATGTGACTTGCATCCACATCAAATCCAGCTCTCCCACCAGTGACACAGGGCACATGCAGTCTGTATAGGGGTGCTCCCACATAAGGACACCTTTCAAGACTGCTATATTCATGAAAGGCAGAGGAACTAGTCTCAACTGAAAGAGCAAGAGAAAACCCCTGAAAAAATACATAATGATACAGAAATAAACATTTTACCAGATAAAGAATCCAAGGCATTGGTAATAAAAATGTTAACTGAATTAAGGAAAAGAAATGATGTCCACAGTGAATGTGTTAATAAGGAAGGAAACAGAAAATATAAAAAAGACAAAATCATAAATGAAGAATTCAATAGCTGAAATAAAGAACACACAGGAAGGAATGAATAGCAGACTAAGCAATAAAGAAGGAGGCATAAAGTGACCTGGAAGCAGAATGATGGAAATCATCCTATCAGCACAGCAAAAAGAAAACAAATTAAAAAAACAGAAACAGGACTTCCCTGGTAGAGCAGTGGTTACGAATCTGCCTGCCAATGCAGGGGACACGGGCTCGATCCCTGGTCCGGGAAGATCCCACATGCAGCAGAGCAACTAAGCCCATGTGCCACAACTACTGAGCCTGCACTCTAGAGCCCGCGAGCCACAACTACTGAGCCCGCACGCCACAACTACTGAAGCCGCGTGCCTAGAGCCCATACTCTGCAACAAAGAGAAGCCACCGCCATGAGAAGCCCGCGTACCACAGTGAAGAGTAGCCCCCACTCACTGCAACTAGAGAAAGCCCGCACACAGCAATGAAGACCCAACACAGCCAAAAATAAATAAATAAATATATTAAAGGAAAATAAATAAAAAAAAACAATTTAAGAGATCTATGAGATAACATTAAGCATACCAAAATTCACATTATAGGGGTCCAGGAGGAGAAGAGAGAGAGAAGGGGATGAAAAATGTATTTGAGGAAATTATAGCTGAAAACTTCCCAAAACTGAAGAAAATAGATATCTGGATACAGGGAGCACAGATGGTCCCCAACAAGATGAACCAAAACAGACCCACACAGAGATATATAATTAAAATGGCAAAAGATAAAGAGAGAATTCTAAAGGTAGCAAGAAGAAAAACAAAGTGTCATATACAAGGGTATCCCCATAAAGTTATCAGCTGATTTCTCTACAGAAACTTTGGAGGCCAGAAAGGAGTGGCATGAAATATTCAAAGTGTTGAAAAGGAAAATTCTGCACCTAGGGTACCCTACTCAGCAAGATTATCAGTTAGAATAGAAAGAGAGATAAAGAATATCTCAGACAAGTAAAAACTAAGAGTTCATCAATCCTAACCTAGCCTAAAAGAAATGTTAGAAGGTCTTCCCTAAGTAGGAAAAAGTAAGAATCTATAGGAGAGGGAAAATTCCACTAGGAAAGGCAAATTTATAGTAATGATTGAGGATCAACCACTTAAATAAGCCATTATGAAGATTAAAAGACAAAAAAAGTTGTAAAAGCAACTATAACTACAAGAGACAGTTAAGGGATAAGCATGAAGATGTAAAACATGACATCAAAACCACAAAATGTGGGGGAGGGGAGTAAAAAATGTAGACCTTTTAGAATCTGTTTGAACTTAAATGATTACCAATTTGAAACAAGTAGATATAGTTAGAGGTCAATGTACATGAACTCCATGGTAACCACAACTCAAAACCTATAACAGTTAAACAAAAACAAAGGAACACAAACATATTACTAAAGAAAATTATCAATCAACAAGGGAAGAAACAAAAAGAAGACATGAACAGGAAGAGCTACAAAAACAACCAGAAAACAAGTAATGAAATGGCAAAAGTATATACCTATCAATAATTACTTTAAATGTCTATGGACTATATCTTCCAATCAAAAGACATAGGGTGGCTGATTGGATAAATAAAAAGGACCATTCAATACGCTGCCTACAAGAGACTCACTTTAGAGCTAAAGAAACAGACAGACTGAAAGTGAGGGGATAAAAAACGAAAAGAAAAGAAAGCAGGGGTAGCAATACTCATATCAGACAAAACAGACTTTAAAACAAAGGCTATTACAAAAGACAAAGAAGGGCATTATATAATGATAAAGGGACAAATACAAGAAGAGGGTACTACACTCATTAAAATATATGTACCAAGTATGGGAGTACCTAAATATATAAAGCAAATAATAATAGTCATAAAAGGAGAAATTCACAATAATACAAAAAATAGAAAAATAGTTGGCAATTTTAACACCACACTTACATCAATGGAGAGATCATCCAGACCGATAAAAAACAAATCAAACAAACAAAAAAAACAGCAATAGGACAAGAGCGGTCTTAAATGACACATTAGACCGTAGGACTTAATGGACATCTACAAGACATTACACCCCAAAACAACAGAATACACATTCTTTTCAAGTGCACATGGGATACTCTACAGGATAGAACACATGCTAAACCACAAAACAAATCTCAACAAATTTAAGAGGATAGAAATTATATCAAGCCTCTTTCTGACAAGTTATGAAACTAGAAATCAATTAGAGGAAGAAAAATGGGAAAATAACAAAAACGTGGTGTCCAAACAACATGCTACTAAAGAACCAATGGGTTAATGAAAGAAAAAACCAAAGAAGAAATCAGAAAATACCTCAAGACAAATGAAAATGGAAAGACAATACTCCAAAACCTATGGGATGCAGCATAAGCAGTTCTAAGAAGGAAGTTTATAGCAGTGCAGGCCTTCCTCAAGAAACAAGAAAAATCCCAAATAAACAACCTAACTTACTACCTCAAAGAACCAGAAAAAGAACAAACAAATCCCAAAGTCAGCAGAAGGAAGAAAATAATAAAGAGAAGAGAAGAAATAAAATAATGATTAAAAAAATAGAAAAGATCAGTGAAACCAAGAGCAGGTTTTTTTTTTTTAAAAGATAAACAGTATTCATAAACCTTTTGCCAGGCTCACCAAGAAGAAAAGAGAAGGGGACAAATAAACAAAATAAGAAATGAAAGAGAAGGAATGAAAAATGATACCACAGAAATACAAAAAATCATAAGACAATACTACAAACAGTTATTATATCAACAAATTGGACAGCCTAGAAGAAATGGACACATTTCGAGAAAGCTACAACCTGACAAGACTGAATCAGGAAGAAACAGATCATTTGAAGAGACTGATCACTAGTGATGAAAGTGAATGCAAAAATTCCTAGCAAACAGAAGTCCAGGACTGACCAGCAGGCTCCACGGGGGAATTGTCCTAAACATACAAAGAACTAATACTTATCCTTCTCAAACTATTTCAAAAAATTGAAGAGTATGGAACATTCCCAAATTCATTCTACAAGGTCATCCTTGCCATGATACCAAAACCAGACAAAGACACTACAAAAAAAATAAAATTACAGGCCCATTATTCTGATGAATACAGATGCAAAAAATCCTCGACAAAATATTAGCAAACCAAATCCAACAATATGTAAAAAGGATCATACAACATGATCAAGTGGGATTTATTTCAGAGTTATAAGGATAGATCAAGATTCACAAATCAACTAATGTGATACACTACATTAACAAAAGGAAGGATAAATATCACAAGATCATCTCAATAGATGCAGGAAAAGCATTTGACAAAATTCAATATTTATTCATGATAAAAACTCTCAACAAAGTTGGTATAGAGGGAATTTATCTCAACATAATAAAAGCCATTTATGACAAACACACGGCTAACATCATCCTCAGCAGTGAAAAACTGAAAGCCTTTCGTCTAAATTCAGGAATAAGACAAAGATACCCACTCTCACCTCCCCCCCCCCACCATTTAACATAGTATTGGAAATCCTAGACACAGCAACCATACAAGAAAAAAAGAAAATAAAAGGCACTCAAATTGGAAAAGAAGAAGTAAAACTGTCACTATTAGCAGATGACATGATACTTTATACAGAAAACTCTAAAATCTCTACCCCAAAACTATTCAAATTAATAAATGAATTCAGCAAGGTTGCAGGATTCAATATTAATATACAGAAGTTTGTTGCTTTTCTATATGCTAATAATGAACTATCAGAATAAGAAAGTAAAAAAAAAAAATCCCATTTAAAATCACATCAAAAAGAATAAAATACCTATGAATAAACTTAACCAAGAGATGAAAGGCCTGTACTCTGAAAACTATAAAACATTGATAAAGGAAATTGAAGATGATATAAAGAAATGGAAAGATATCCTCGTGCTCTTGGATTGGAAGAATTAATATTATTAAAATGGCTATACTGCCCAAAGCAATCTACAGATTTAATGCAATACCAATCAAAGTACCCATGACGTTTTTTACAGAACTAGCACAAATAATCCTAAAATTCACATGGAATCACAAAAGACCTCTCATTGCCAAAGTAATCTTGAGAAAGAAGAACAAAGCTGGAGGTATCACCCTCCCTGACTTCAGATTGTACTGCAAAGTTACAGGAATAAAAACATCATGGTGCTGACACAAAAACATAGATCAATGGAACAAAATAGAGAGCCCAGAAATAAACCCATGCACCTACAGTCAATTAATCTACAGCAAAGGAGGCCAGAATATACAAGAGAGAAAAGACAATCTCTTCAATAAGTGGTGCTGGGAAAACTGGACAGCTACATGTATAACAATGAGATTGGAACATTACCTCACACCATATACAAAAATAAACTCAAAATGGATTAAAGATCTAAATGTAAGATCTGAAACCATAAAACTCATAGAAGTGAACATAGGCAAGAACACTCTTTGACATAAATCATAGCAATATTTTTTGGATGTATCTCCTAAAGCAAAAGAAATGAAAGCAAAAATAAACAAATGGGACAAACTGAAAAGTTTTTACCTAACAGTGGAAACCATTGACAAAACAAAAAGACAACCTGTAGAATGGGAGAAAATACATGTAAATGATATGACCAACAAGGGGTTAATATCCAAAATATATAAACAGTTCGTAGAATACAATATCAACAAAACAAACAACCCAATCAAAAAAATGGGCAAAAGAACTGAATAGACATTTTTCTAAAGAAGACATACAGATGGCTAAGAGGCTCATGAAAAGATTCTCAATGTCACTATTAGAGAAATGTGAATCAAAACCACAATGAGATATCACTTCACACCTGTCAGCATGGCTATCATCAAAATGTCTACAAATAACAAATGTTGGCAAGGATATGGAGAAAAGGAAACCCTTGTACACTGTTGGTGGGAATGTAAATTAGTGCAGCCACTATCAAAAACAGTATGCAGATTCCTCAAAAAACTAAAAGTAGAACTACCATACGAACCAGCAATTCCACTCCTGGCTATATATCCAGAAAAAAACCCAACTAAAACAGTAATTCAAAAAGATGAATGCACCCCAATGTTCGTATCAATACTATTTACAATATCCAAGATAAAGAAGCAACCCAAGTGTCCATCAACAGACGAATGGATAAGGAAGATGTATTTTATATATACAATGAAATATTACTCAGCCATAAAAAAGAATGAAATTCTGCCATTTGTAGCAATGTGGATGAATCTAGAGAATATTATGCTTAATTAAATAAGTCAGAGAAAGACAAATAATGTAAGATATCACTTACATATGGAATCTAAAAAATGATGCAAATGAATGTACTTAGCAAAAGAGAAAAGACTCACAAATACAGAAGACAAACTAGTGGTTACCAATGGAGAGAGGGGCACTTTAGGGGTATGAGATTAAGAGATACAAACTACTATGCATAAAACAGATAAGTAATAAGGATATATGGTATAGTATAGGGAATTATAGCCATTATCTTATAATAACTTTCAATGGAGTATAATCTAGAAAAATACTGAATCACTATGCTGTACACCTGAAACTAATATAATGTTGTAAATCAACTAAACTTCTATTTAAAAGAATGGCTCAAGCATCACATTATGATTGAAACCAGTAAAAAACTGAAATAATTTTTATTTGATTTTTAGCATTATTTAGAAAGTTCCTTCTAATAAAATATGTCCAGAATAAAATGATGTAAATATCAAAAAGCTAGATAAAAATAGTTATTTGCAGATTATATGATTATATGTAGGTTGTATGATTATATGAGGAAAACCTAAATACATGAACCAATAAAGAAAGCTACCAGAATAAGAAAATTTAGAAAACATGCTGAATGCGATATATATAGTTATATATACATATATAAACATATATATATAATACAATAGTTTAATTAGACATCAGATCAGAGCTCAAGAAACAAAATATTATTAGCAGTGCCTAAGCCCAGATCATGCCTTCTTCTAGTCACAAATCACTCTTAGACATTGTGAATGTTACACTGTCCAATTTTTATTTTTTTTAATTAAAACAAATTTTGTCTTCCATTTAAGTGTGTTGAAGTTTGTTCTGGCAGGCAGTAAAGTTACTGGTGGATCTCCTTGATCCTTCTAAGGTTTGTCTAAATTTCACTAGGGTAATCGTAGAGTAGACTTTACACTAGGGCTAATTTAGCCCTTCTTCTAGGGCATAACCCTTGTCAGGTCATTGTCAAATGGCCTGAGGGCTTGAAGAGGTATCTCTGAACTGGCTCCGTAGAATTGAAATATCTCCCAGACTTATGTGACCTTTGGAATGTGTACACCTTGCAGCTTCCCAGGAGTCATTCTTTGTCTGAACTCATGGAGCTTCACTCCATGCATGTGCAAATTAGTTTTAACCGAAGACTTAAAGGGACCCCTATATGGATATCTAGATTTCTTTCTTTGCCTAGCTGTACTCTCTTCAATATTTTGCCCTTCAAATTTCAGCCTCCTCTACCTCTCAGACCTCTGATTTCTGCCGTTTCACTATATTCTTGTTGGGGTATCGTTCCTGGCACCATAATCCAGAAAATTCTCTATCCAGAAAGCCATGGTGATTGTAAGGCTCACCTCATTTGGTTTTCTTCCCTTAGGATCATGGTTCCATGCTACCTATTGGCCAATGTCTAAAAACTGTTGTTTTATATATTTTGCTTTTCTTTTAGTTGTTTACAATGGGAGCATAAATTGAATCTAATCCAAATAAAACAATTGATATTCCATCCTTGCTAGAAGTTCTCTGTCCTCTCCAATTCTCCTTGAACCTTACAATCATGCTGCTTTAATCATAAATGAGTTAATTTTTGACACTTTGTATGAGAGTCATGTTTTTAATTTTTTGAAAATCCTCCTCCTACAAGGTGTAAAAAATACTGTGGTTTTTCTGTTGTCATTGTAATTAGTCTTGTTTCTTAGGAAGATGTATAAAAGTATTTATGCATGAAATGATACCAAGTGTGGGATATACTTTAAAGTCGTTTATAGGAGAAGGGATAAGAACTGGGGAAGAAGAAATGAGTAAAATTGTCATATGTAGATAACTACTGAAGCTGGGCGATCAATATTGAAGCTGGGCGATCAATATTGAAGCTGGGCGATCAATACTGAAGTTGGGTGATTAATTTATGGGGCTTATTACATAATTTTTTCTGAGAATTTATATCATAAAGTAGAGATAAAGACAGGTAGAGAGAGAGAGGGAGAGAGAAAGACAAGCATAGACAGAGACATTGAGAGCAATGGAACCCTTATTTTGTATTTCAAATTGGTGTTAGTGAGAGTCAGAAATTGTACTGCATAAAAAAGAACGATAACAAACATTAAATTTTAAAAACTGGAGCAGCTCAAAGACTGCTTCTATAGGATTGTCATTTGCTGCTAACCTGAATGAAATGAGATACCTTCTGTTATAGGACCTAATGTGGTTGTGGAAATAAGAATGGCTCTGAGTGATAAGAAAGCTCACTGCACACAGGGGTGAAACACTCCACAAGTCCCTGAGTAATGAATTACTGGCTTCTGACAAGAGCCAGTATCAATTAAACAGAAGCAACCAGAATTTGCAATCCAGAATATAGGAAATTATCATCTTTCTCCTCTGGCTTTCAGTTGTGAGTCAAAGGAAAGCACAGGGCAGCCTGAGGGTCGTGATCATTAGACATGCCCTCCAGAGACAAATAGAGGTTGTCATGTGCATGTTACAGACTGTGAGGAAAGGCTGATGAAGCACTTGGAGCTGAGGACCAGTCGTAAACATTGGGGTAAACTGCTTTCCTGGAAAGGTCACTTTCAGAGGTAATGCCAAGGTGCTGAAAATGCTGAGTCATCAGCAATAGAATGTCCCTGTTGATAGCCCTTCCCAAAAATAACACAGGAGCACCATGAAAAAAGAAAAAAAGGTATTTTTCTTAACTTCAAATGTTTAATTCTGGAGCACTTATCAGAAAACTGGCATGAATTTCTCCTCTTTTAAAGCAGTGTCGGTGTCTTTGCCTGCAGGAGTAATAGCAGTGTGTACATGCCGGTATATATCTGCACTGGCTTTCATTAGTGTATGCTGTATAGATAAAGAATTAGAGAAAAGAGTAAAGTATAGAAGAAATATGTATTTTGGAAGTACACTAAGACTATGATAGAATCTAGATTTGATGACACTTAAGCCCTATATAGTTTCTTTGCAAAGTTTCCCTTTGTGATCTTTCTCCAGAGGTTGTTCTGGTGATAATGCAAAGGTTTGAATCACTGTTTGATCGTGAGGTTGCATTCGGACCACTGTTTAATGAGCCTCCAATTTCCACAGTGTGAGAAGATGCCCAGCTGCAGCTCTAGCCAGCCTTTGATGCATTCAGCTGAGAGTGAATCAACTGAAGTTCAAATACGTTTGCTAAACTTAAGTCATCTTTCTGGAGAGGGTTTGTGCAGGCTTCCTTCTGTAAAGTATACAGCAGCTTGGAAATTCATCTCCAAGACCCTCCTTGCTGCTTCTTATCGATACAATTGTTTAAGAAATTTCTTTGTCAAGCCTCCAAGGAGAATCATAAATAGGAACTCTTTAATTCTCAATGGAGATTTTCTGTCGGGGTTGGTATCATAAATAAAGAGAACCATGTATCCCTTCAGATGTGCCAGGGTCTGAGAAGTTTGTGAATTCAGAAATGTATAAACCTCTCCTGAAGATTCTGTGAATACTCATCAGCATAATTTTGAAGTATGAAGGATAAGGAATAAAAACTGGAAAACATTAGGTGGATTAAAGAGGAATATTGGGTAATAAACAATGAACTATTAAATATATACATATATGTACTTATACATATATGTAGATACATACACATGTATACTTATACACACATGCCTGTAGAGAGTGAACACTATTTCAAAAGGTTTTATATGTATAATTCCAGAAGCTTCCTTTCACATTAAAGCATTCTACAGAAGTGAGCATATTGGAGTCAAAAAATATACATACATGTTGATGTGTGTGTGTGTATCTTATGGGAACAAGAAAAAAAACAGAACATGAAAATAAGTGAAACACATAGTTTTCCATTTTCTTCAAATTCTGCTTTGAATTGTGTTTGTTTCTGCTTGATCCATTTATAGTCTCCAGTTCTTCCCAGGACAGTTAAAATGGTCCCATTCCAATTTTTACTGCCTCTGTCTTGTTTCCTTTTCGTTATAATTGGCAATTGGCAGCTACTGTACGTGCAGTAACCCATCCATTCAGAGTTGTCATTCGGATGCCTTGCTTTTGGGGACCACTATTAAATTAGGCATAAGTCATTTTTCAGCAAAGAAGGTGACATTTTATTTCTGTAAGACCAAGTGTTAACTCATTTTGTGTGGGGGAAGGGATATTTCCCATATGTCTTAGAAAATGTACAGCTGTCTTCTGTTTCCTGACATTATAAACAATGTAAGGAGGAACTGTGATTTGCTTCTTCTTCCTCCTTCACCTCCCGCCTCCTCTTTTTTTTTTTAAACAAACCTGTGCTATTCGTTTTATAGATATTATCTCTAATCCTTAAGCAATCAGGAAAAACAGTTGTAATTATCCTTATTTTTATGATAAGGAACCTACAACTCAGAAGTGTAAGTAACTTGGCCACAATCACATAGCCAGCAAGTATTTCAGGGCATTAGCTCGCACCCTCTGTCATGACTCCCTTCCCTTCCTTCTTTGGCAGACTATTCAAATGAAGTAGACTGTTCAATTTAGAAATATCTTCCTTCACAAATATAATAACCACGTAAACCAGAAAAGGAGACTACAAGTTTACAGGAAGTGTGGCTTCTATTTCTTTTGCAGTGGGTAGGAGGGTATACGGTCTCCTGTGCTTATATAGTCACTGTGCCTCTTCCTGCCCTTTAAAAGCAAGAGGTTACTAATTTCTCTGAGACTCAGTTTCCTCATCTATACATTGTGGGGATAACAGTATCTATTTCATACTCACATTATGCAGATTAAGTGAAATAATAAAGTGCTAAGTACCTTGTCTGGCAGGTGGAAAGCATCTATAAATATAAGCTAAGTTTCCACATAATGCTAGGTGCTTATTCAGTATTCAACTGAAGCATGTTGTGTGACAGGAACTTACAAAGTGTGGTAGGTCAATTATACTTCAGAAACGAACAAACTCACAGAGAAAGAGATCAGCTTTGTGGTTAGCAGAGGCGGGGGTGGGGGGAGAGGGAACTGGAGGAAGGCAGTCAAGAGGTACAAACTTCCAGTTATAAGGTAAGTATGTACCAGGGATGTAATGTACAACACAATGCATGTAATTAACATGGCTGTCTGTTACATATGAAAGTTGTTAAGAGAGTAATGCTAAGAGTTCTCATCACAAGAGGAAATATTTTTCTATTTCTTTAATGTTCTAGGTAGACGAGATGATAGATGTTCACTAAACATACTGCGGTAATCATTTCATGATACATATAAGTCAAATCATTATGCTGTATACCCTAAACTGATACAGTGTTGTATGTCCATTATACCTCAATAAACGTGGAAGAAAATAAATTTTAAAAATGCCAGTTCCCCCAAAAATGAATAAGTAGGATTATGCCAAAAAATTTAATTCAAGTGAGACTGAGAAATAACATGACTTAGAGGTAATGACCAAGAGCCTTGTGAGTGGAAAGGTGTTTCCAGAATAGCAGAATCAGCATCACCTGGAAAGTTGTTAGACATGGAAATTCATGGGAACCACCCCAGGCATGCTGACTCGGAATTTCGGGGCTGGGGCAGAGGATCTGTGTGAAAATCATTGACCCAGAGGTTAGAAAAGTCTATTTTTAATTACTTTATACAGTGCCTACCGTCTTATTAGGGAACACTGTGTGACTACTGAATCCTTTGCTACAGTACGTATTTATAAAAGATACTGAGAGCTGTAAACCGCTCGATGTACTGATACTCTGGTAGACATGTTTGGCCTCAGAGGGTAGGACACATACAGGAATTCAAGAAATAGTTTTAATTAGTTAATTGGTTTTGCTGAGTTTCTTTTCATTAACTGCCAAATCTATTTACTTAACCATGTTTAAAAACATTAGTAAGCTTATTTCACAATAAATAACGTTTTTATAGCTAAATCAAAATATAAATTTCAGAGCATTTTGTGGATATATAACAGAAACATATTTTTGTCTCAGAAATACTGGTGGGTTTTTTTGGAACTTATTTTTTTGTTTGTTTATGCGTTTGGCTCTAAAGAACCGTCCTGGGAAGAAAAAGAAGAAAAAATAACAGTGAATTGGTTTCATTAACATATGTCACACTGCAGACTATCAAGGAGAACTTGGTAAAATAATGGCCAATATTTAGAATCCATGAATCCACACAATTATACAATAATTGTTTCCTTTTTTCTCAGGAAATGCACACTGAAGTGCTAATTAAACTTCAGGCACGCAGATCCAGCTTGCTAACTTTGCTATAATCGTGACCATGATCACCATCAAGCACCACTTAAGTACCCGTGATGTTGGGGCATTATGCCAAGATGCTGCAATTTATTAAAATGATGCAACATATCTGGAGATAGAGAAGACACTCAGGCATGAGTCCTGATTACCTCTTTTTGTTTCCCCCATTCTAAAGTCTTTATTTACACTTGAGAGCAGGGTGCATCTGAGAAAGAACGAGGCCATTGTGGTCGGAGAGACCTGAGTGACCGTGGATAAGTGTTCTAACATCTTAGCAAAGTGTAGTTATGAAACTTCAGCATGGTGTCAGTTCCATAAGATGTGCTCAATGAGTGTTGTTGTTGTCAGAGCTATTATTATTACTATGTAACAAAGAAGGAATATAAGCAGTTTAAAAAACAACCTTCTCACTTCATGCTGACAGGCAAGTGACTGTCTGTGTCATCCTCCAGACACAAGAAAGGAAGTTAAAATATTCTCTCTAGCTCCAATTTCTAAACACTCCAAAAATAAAGTGATTATGTTTAGAGAAGCAGACCTTAAAGAAAATTGCCTCCAAGAAACCTGAAGAAGCAAACACAGAATGCCAGGGCCATCACAACATTGTATAAAATGCTCCCAAGACAAATATGTTAGCTCAGTGGCCAGATACCTTGACTTAAGGGGGCAACGTTTTCATGGCAAAGTGATTACAGCTTGATGGAGTCTTCTGTGAGCAAATTAGAAAAAAAGAAGCGACGAAGGTAATGACCTCTGCAATTAATTAAACTTGTTCAGGTTGCTAATTCTTCTGCAAGTTGATTAATAAAGAGTATATGCTGTCACACCTTCTAAAGTGTGAATGTATGTCCTCAGTCATGGAATAATCATACAGACAGCTCAAACAACTAGCTGTTCTTAAAATAAATGTTGCAACTTGAAGAAAGAGAAGTAGTGAGTCTAAATCTACCTTAATTCTTCTAAGATAAGTGAGCCAAGAATGTGAGATCAAAGGCACTGGCTCCATCAGACAGAATACAGCTCATCCCCAGCTCCAGCAATGTGTAAATGTGAAACTTTGTGAAAGCTACTTAGCCTTTCTGAGAATCAGTTTCTTCAGCTGTCCAATGGGACTGGTAACAGGATATACTTAGCAGGATTATTGCAAGAGCTAAAGGGAATCATTCTTACACATGCCTTGCACAAAATAAGTCCTCATGAAATATGAACTCTCATTATATTCAAGTTATACACAAAATAAGTGACTTAGTAGGACGAGCATTCCACTCCTACAAATTATCCTTTATTGGTGCCTCTTTATCTTTTTTTTTTTTTTTTTTTTTTTTTAGGACTCTCAACCACTGCACCACCAGGGAAGCCCCCTCTTTATCTTAATACTGTATTGTCCTATCCCCAAAGGACAAGGAAAATCCCTTTCAGGAATAGAATTATAGAAACATCAAAGATAAATTTTCAATAATTAATAAGGAATCAACAATTAAAAACTGCAAATATAAGGTATTAACTAACTTCAAAAATATTTTCCAGGCAAAACATTCTCTGACGTAAATCATGCCAAAGTTTTATTAGGTTACTCTCCCAAGGCAATAGAAATAAAAACAAAAATAAACAAATGGGACCCAATCAAACTTACAAGCTTTTGCACAGCAAAGGTAACCATAAACAAAGTGAAAAGACAACCTACAGAATGTGGAATGGGAGACAATATTTGCAAACAATGCAACTGACAAGGGCTTAATTTCCAAAATATACTAATGGCTCATACAACTCAACAACAACAAAACGAACAACCTAATCAAAAAAAATGGGCAGAAGACCTAGACATTTCTCCAAAGAAGACATACAGGTGGCAAATAGGCACATGAAAAGATGCTCAACACCACTAATCATTACAGAAATGAACATCAGGGCTTCCCTGGTGGCGCAGTGGTTGAGAGTCCGCCTGCCGATGCAGCGGACACGAGTTCTTGCCCCGGTCCGGGAAGATCCCACATGCCGCGGAGCGGCTGCTACCGTGAGCCATGACCGCTGAGCCTGCGCGTCCGGAAGCCTGTGCTCCGCAATGGAAACATCAAAACTACAGTGAGTTACCACCTCACACCGGTCAGAATGGCCACCATTAAAAAGTCTACAAATAACAAATGCTGGAGAGGGTGTGGAGAAAAGGGAACCCTCCTACACTGTTGGTGGGAATGTAAATTGGTGCAGCTACTATGGAAAACAGTATGGAGTTTCCGCAAAAAACTAAAAATATGGAGTTGCCATATGATCCAAAAATCCCACTCCTGGGCATATACCCAGATAAAACTATAATTTGAAAAGATACATGCACCCCTATGTTCATAGCAGCACTATTTACAATAGCCAAGACATGGAAACAATCTACGTGTCCATCAACAGAAGAATGGATAAAGAAGGTATGGTGTGTATATATATATATATATATATATATATACAATAGAATATTACTCAGCCATCAAAAAGAATGAAATAATGCCATTTGTAGCAACATGGATGCAACGAGAGATGATCATACTAAGCGAAGTAAGTCAGAAAGAGAAAGACAAATACCATATGATATCACTTATATGTGGAATCTAAAATATGATACAAATCAACATATCTGTGAAACAAAAACAGATTCACAGATATAGAGAACAGACCTGTGGTTGCCAAGGGGGAGGGGGACAGGGGAGGGATGGATTGGGAGTTTGGGATTAGCAAAGGCAAACTTACATATAGGATGAATAAACAACAAGGTTCTACCGTACAGCATAGGGAACTATATTCAATATTCTGTGACAAACCATAATGGAAAAGAATATGAAAAAAAACATATATGTATAACTGAGTCACTTTTCTGTACAGAAGAAATTAACACAACATTGTAAATCAACTACACTTCAATAAAATTAAAAAAAATATTTTCCATTTTCATACAAAGATTTCCACAATCTCTCCATAAATTGAAATCTCTCCACTGAAATCAAAGTATCCTAATTCTTTCCTTCCCAACATTTGGAGCCATAAAATATGCTCCTCATCTTCATTTTGTTTTTTAGCTTTTTAGGCAGAAAGGTTAAGTCTAAAATATCCAACGTTATCTTCTGAGATTATTAAGTCAAACCACGCTACGTGAAGAATATTTTATCATACTCCTCTTATGCTTCCATTTTTTTTTTTGAAAAAAAAAAAAAAAGAGGAAAAAGGCAAGTGCTTTAGACTTTTTAAAAAAAAGTGTTTTTTTGGTCAGCTTTGAAAGAAGACCATGGCAAAAGAACACCTCATTTTGGGAAAATAGCACAAGGCAAAAACAGATCATCACTAACGGAAGCTAAATCACACAGTGGAGTTAAGCTACTTAGATATATTGATTCTGCAAGGGTAAAAATGGATTAGAACCAACAGATTATAATGAGGATCATTTTGGTACCAAAGAAGCCCCTTTAACAATGGGCGTGCATTCGAATCCTAGTGTGATCATTACAGGCTCATTTTCCTTGTTCGTGTTCCCAGGATAAAGGCCTTAAAGGAAGCACTGGCATTTTAAATTGCTCAGTTTCACTTGCTGAAATTTTTTTTTTTCTTTCTTAGGCAAAATTATTTTCCCATGTTATGAGAAGAATGCTTTGGAGAGCAGCACTGTGAAAGTGCAGAGAACAAAAGGGATGGAAGCCCTGGAGGATTAGGCCACTGACAAGGGAAAAGAAATTACCTGTGGGCATTTGCTCCAAGGTCCCCACTCAGACATGACACATTCACTGGGACACAGAAGAGAGCAAGACTGGGTTTCTGAGGGAATTTCATCCTGGTTGCAAAGGCTGTTATCCACTGCTCCCCCTTCACCATCGGCAGCATTCACGCATCTGCAAAGCAAGATCACGAGATAGCTTGATCGCTTAAAACAGTGGGAAGTAAATTTAAAATAGCTGTGATGTATCGTAATTACTTACCCCTCAGAGATAGTAAAACATAAAATAAGACCAGCAGAGAAACCAGGAAAAAAAAAAATCCTTTCTCAGCCAGTCCAGCTTTATTGAGTGATAACTCAGGGCAGAGCCCTTTATTCGGCAAAGCAGAAAACAAGGGACAATTGTCATCTTTGAAGAACTCTCCATCTAAATAGAACTATCTACTGCCGTGGCCTCTCCCATTGCGGAGCACAGGCTCCGGACGCACAGGCTCAGTGGCCACGGCTCACGGGCCCAGCCGCTCCGCGGCACGTGGGATCTTCCCGGACCGGGGCACGAACCCGTGTCCCCTGCATCGGCAGGTGGACTCTCAACCACTGCGCCACCAGGGAAGCCCTTTTTTTTTTAATTGTAACAAATCTTGAAGACGCTCCTCTGAATAAATCCATCACTTTGTAATAACTAGACCTTTCACAGTTCCCGTGACTCTCTTAGACCTTTCCTAGACTTCTCTTTCAGAGCACCTAACCTTCCCTAGTTTTTGTTTAGTACAATTAAGGTCATAGCAAAGTTATGCAAAAAATAATTGAACATATTTTTCTTTCAGGTATTTTCTGCATTTCAGTAAGGAATTTTCGTAGCATAAACCAAAGGGCAATTAGCAAGCATTTTCATGCAGCAATTGAGCACATGCTATAGAGATGCACGTATTGTAATTGCTCTGAGATAAGTGCTGATGAAGATGAGATAAATAATCATGTTATTGATTCAATCAAATTAAAACCAAAGTGTTATACTACTATATACCCGCCAGAACGGCTTAAATCAAAACCATGGTAAATATCAAGGGCTGGCAAGAATGTGGAGCAATTGTAGCTCTTCTCACTCTGCTGGTTGGAGCATAAATGCTTTGGCAAACTAGTTGGCAGTATCTACTAAATCTAAACATATATATACTATGTAACCCAACAATTTCACTTCTATTTATATACACAAGAGAAACGTGTACAAATGTAGACCACCCCCCAAAAAATAAAACCTGCCTGAAAACGTTCATAGCACCACTATTTATAATCAACCGAACTAGAATCAACAGTAGAATATCTACAATATTTATTCAGCCACGGTAAAACAGAGAAATATATTGTGATAAACTCATTGAATTAAATGCTATAAAGTAATGAGAATTCATAAACTACTATTGTATGAATGGAGCTCACAACCATAATGTTGAACAAAAGAAGCTGGACACAAAAGAGTATAGTCTGCATGGTTCCATTCATAGAAAGTTAGAAATAGGCAATACTCATCTATGGTGTCAGAAGACAGAATAGCAGTTATGCTTGGTGGACTGGTTGATACCTAGGGGCTTAGGTAGTCCTGGTAATACTTCGTGTCTTGGCCTCTGGGTTGGTTACACAGGTGAGTTTATGTTGTGAAAATTCATGGAGCTGTACCCTATGCTGTGGGCATTTCTCTGCATTTATATCATATCCCAATTACAAGCTCATATTTAAATTATTTTCTCAAAAATGTTTAATAAAGACTTGCTATATATAAGCCTCTTTTGCTAGGTGTTGGGATACAAAGATATTTATTAATAATGATTCATTTCATAAATATTTTGAGCGGCTTACTCTGCACCATGCCCTTACTTGGGTGCTGGGGTACAGAACTGAAAAAAAAAATAGGGACAAGATCCCTTCTTCTTCCAGTGATAATGATCAAGGTAAAGGTGAAAATGACAATGATGATGAGCTGAATGGTGCCATTTACTAATCTGGTAATTTCTGACAGAAAGCCACAGCCAAGGAATAAGCATTTTAAGAGGGCTGTGCTGGAGAGCTTTTGGTGCTCCCCAAATCATGCTATGCTGGAATGAATTACCCTATACATCCTGAGTTTCTTTTATACAAACAATATTCTTTTTTTGATTCAGGAAAACTGCAAAGTAGTCTATCAGCTGGTGCAAAATAAAATAAACTTTATGAGGTGCTAAGTAATACAAACTTAGATATTGTATAAAGCAGGTTAACAGAGGATGGTGAAAGGAGAGAAAATGTCGTGCCTTCTAATATAGGGAGGCAAGGTACAGAGTCATCTACGGACTTAAATTTCTTTTGTGGTAACAGTCAATAGTGGAAGGAGGGACCACGAAATGGCTTTAATGTCTTTCCCTGGGCAAACTTAAAAGCTGAAAATTGCTTTCCTTCTTGCCTGCACACTCTCAGCTGATGTTCTTCTATGATTTCACTGAAAAAGAAAAGGTAATACTTCTGGTCAATGGTGTCCAGGTGAACATATGCATTAGTCTTTGTTCACTCCCAATAAGCCACAAAGACAATAGTAAAGGATTTTGTTACAAAAAGACTAACAAAACAAAAAAAAGGAGGGAGGGTAAGGCAGAATCCTACAAGGACAAAGAACATGGGAGAGGACAAAGGCAACAATGGAAAATACATGGGCTAGTGGTAACTGACTTAGCACACCCAGAAAACTGATTACTAAGCCTTCAAGGGAAAAGAAAGAAAGTCACTCCATTTACACATCAGAACACATGGAAAATTCAGGCATTTACCTTTGGAAATGTGAATGAAGGTGAGGTAGAAAAACTGGAGGATTTATTGAAAGTGTGTTTAAGAAGTACCTAAGCTCTCAAATCCCAATTCCCCAATTCCCAAAGCTAGGTGATGGCCCCAGCCCTGCCCCTGCAGGTAACTGAAGGTTTATTATCTGGAAAGGTTCACGACACAGGTCTTTGGATTAGAGAACACATGGCCCAATTAAGGATGGGAACATCATATTGAAAACAGGGTTTAAGGAGAAGTTAACATACTGAAAAGAATGACTACTACCTTAGTGACTTAAACAATGCACATTTATTATTTTTCAGTTCTGTAGTACAGAAATCCAACATGGAACTCACTAGGCTAACGTCAGTGCTCTGGCAGAGCTGCATTCCTTTCTGGAGGCTCTAGAGGAGAATCGTCTCCTTACCTCTTTCATGTTCTAGAAGCCACCCACATGCCTTGGGGCCATGGCCCCTTTCTCTGTTTTCAAAGTCAGCAGCCTTGTATCTCTCTGTGTCTTGCTTCTTTAGTCACATTTTCTGTTTTTCCTTTCCCATCTCCTCATCCACTTTTAAGGACGCTGGTGAATAAAATGTTCCCATCCAGAGGATCCAGGACAATCTAATCTTTCCATCTCAAGATATTTAACTTAATCACAAATGTGAAGAATCTTTTGCTATTTAAGGTAACATATTCACAGATTTCAGGGGTTAGAATGTGGATATCTTTGGGAGCCATCATTCTGTCTACCACATCAGCCTTTTTTCATTGGGTTTCCCAAATACTGGTTGCTAGGATTATCTGTTTCACATGTGATTTAAGAAGAGAGTCTTCTAGGGGTCCTGACAAGCACAAGAGTAAAGACTTAAAAGACTGAAATTGAAGGTGTTCCCCAATGAAAATGCCCCTGTAGTTACATATCCTGCATCATCGATTTCCTTGCCATATCTCCCTTTGATCATCACCTTCATTTCCACTCAGGCTCATGACAAAACTGCTTTAAAGCATGTCTATATTTGCTATCTCCACGCCCTCTCTCCTCTTCCTCCATTATTACCTCTTGGACTTACTTTAATCACACTTTTACTACCATTCCAGAGAAAACTCGTATCATCAACAGAGTCCCCTTTGCCAAACTCAATAGCCAATTCTTATCTTAGTAAACTTCTCAGAACCATTTGAAACAATTGATTACTCTTCCTTTTTTGAAAAACTCTCGTCTTCCCATTTTCTTGGTCTTCCTTCTAGTTGACTGGCTCTTTCCCAGTCTCATTTGTAAGATCTTTCCCTTTGCTCTAATCTATGAATATCTGTGTTCCCCAGGGCGCTATTTCTTTCTTTCTTATCAATATATTTCAGATTTATAGCTGACGCCTAATTTATACCCCCATTACTCTCTGAACTCCAATCTGTCACTCCAAGCCTTCTCAGTTGGAAAGCTAATATCTCAAATTTATTGTGTTCCAAAGCTAGCTTTTGATTTTCTCTCTCAAATTTGCTTCTAATATTTCTCATCTCAACAAATGGCACCACCATTCTCATGATTGCTCAGGCCCTGAAACCTAGCAAGCATCTTCGATACTTCTCTTTCTTCCACATTCTACGATCACTTTATAAGCAAATCCTGTCATCTGTACCTTCCAGATACAGTCCAAATGTGACCACCTCACCACCTTCCCTAGTACAAAGCCCGTCTAACCATCAGCCTCTCTCACCTGGAATTCTGGGATGTCACTCAAACCTTCATCCCTGCTGCTGCTTACACACCCCAAAATTCCTTCTCTATACCCCCATCTAGCAAGGTCCTTTTCAAACGTAAATAAGAGCATGTCATTCACTCTGTCTCAGACCTCCCATAGCTTCATGATGCTGTTAGAAAAATATATTTTAACCTTATTTTAGAAGACTATACAATTTGAGTACTGACACCAGCCATATGGGACGTGGTGTAATCCATCTTGTTATAACAAGCCAAGAAGGTTCCTGCTTTGGAACTCCTTCCCCTTGGAATTCTCTTAATATAGATCTTTACATTCATTTAAGTCTCTCACATTTTTCAAGTCTCTGCTTAAATATTTTGCTGACCAGCCTCTCCAAAACAGTAGCTTCCATCACACCAATCCAATTTTATTTTTTTCTTGGCATTTCATGGCAAAGACATTCCATTATATAGTATTTTATGCATTTATTTTTTTCCCTGCTGCTCTAAGTTCTTAGAGGACAGTAACTTGTTTTGTTCACTTTTGCATCCCCAGTGCCTGATACATAGAAGGCAAATATTCATAAATATTTTTTGAATTCATAAATGATTGCTGTCATGTATGAACCATGAAGATGTCCTCTAGTCTGGAGGTTTCACGAAAGATAAACGGATCAACTGTTTCACTCATTAGAACACCATTTTATTAAGGTCAATAATGGTTTGGAAAGCAATATGGCTGGAAAACCTGCTTCACATATATATAAAGTATGTAACACAGTGAGTTTGCGTTAGTTAGCTAGGGCTGCCATAACAAAGTATCACACACTGTGTGGCTTAAACAACATACGTGTAAGGCTTGAGGCTGAAAGTCTGAGATCAAGGTGTTGGCAGGGTTGGTTTCTTCTGAGGGCTCTCTCCTTTGACTTGTAGATAGCCACCTTCTACCTGTATTTTCACATGGTTTTTTCCTCTGTGTCTATGTCCTAATCTACTCCTCTTATAAGGACATCAGTCAGATTGGATTAGAGCCTGCCCCAATGATCTCATTTAACATTAATTACCTCTTTAAAGACCCTGTCTCCAAATACAGCCACATTTTGAGGTACTGCGGGTTAGGACTTCAATACATAGATTTGGGTCAGGGGGACACAATTCAGCCCATAACACATATCTAGTAGTTGTGTTATTTTTATTATATCAGGCTTCATCCATTTGAGCTGAGAGGCAAGGCTTAAAGGCCCTCTTGTTCAAGTGTGTTTTTCCTCAATCAACCTGCCACAATTCTGCCACTAGCAATTTATTCTCTTAAAGCTTTCCTTTCTCTCCTGAGACTTTGCTTTAATACTGCTAAGAGGCCAGGCTGGGATGAGAGTGAGAAGTGCCACAGCTCATTTACACATATTACTTGATAAGCTAGCCTGGTCAATCATTTCTCAAAGCCATGAGAAAATAGGACGTAAGAGACACAGATTTACCATGTGCTAACACATATATATGGAATCTAAGAAAAAAAAATGTCATGAAGAACCTAGGGGTAAGACGGGAATAAAGACACAGACCTACTAGAGAATGGACTTGAGGATATGGGGAGGGGGAAGGGTAAGCTGTGACAAAGTGAGAGAGAGGCATGGACATATATACACTACCAAATGTAAAATAGATAGGTAGTAGGAAGCAGCTGCGTAGCACAGGGAGATCAGCTCGGTGCTTTGTGACCACCTAGAGGGGTGGGATAGGGAGGGTGGGAGGGAGGGAGATGCAAAAGGGAAGAGATATGGGAACATATGTATATGTATAACTGATTCACTTTGTTATAAAGCAGAAACTAACACACCATTGTAAAGCAATTATACTCCAATAAAGATGTCAAAAAAAAAAAAAAAAGAGAGAGAGACACAGATTTTGAAGAAAAAGAGGTAGACGCCCAAGTTTGGCGGCCTGAGCAACTAGCCCCCAGGGAACAGGCAGTGAACAAAGGGAAGGAAAGACAATTTGTCTATTAGCCCTTTGCCTGGGTTGGTGATCAGGAGCACGTCTATGATTGTGCTAGCACCTATTTCTTCCAACAGGCTTACCAGTGATGTTGCAACATTGGGACTAGGTAAGACTCGGAATTGGTGGGTACTGAATTACTGAATCAAGTAAGTTCACTGGTGTTGAATAACAATAAACACATAGAAGTAAGCTCTGCCTTGGCAACTGACTTCATAGATAACTTGATAGGGAGTTACCTGCTTTGGGCACCGCGTGTCCACTTGAAATGGAACTTCCTAAATCTAGCAAAATGATACACTAAGCTCATGCAACTGAATAGTCGACCACACTGGGTTTTCTTCTTGATTTTACATACTAAATCATTGTCTACGATTAATATTTTGGCTTTTGCTTATTCATTCTCTAACATTTATTGCTATTTTCCTCAGTTGGTAATAAAATTATCCTTCTTTCTTCCCAAATCATTTCTAAATAGACTTTTTCGATGAACTCAGGCCAGCTGTTTCCTTTGCACCACTGCTATATTTACCAAACAAAAATGTTAAACAAACTCCCTCAGTAAACAACTGAGCATTCACTAACTTCTTTCAGAGCTGTGTTCTTTTTATATTAAAATATATCATTACTGTTCACAGGTATTCTCATATTAGTTTCCAAGGCTAACAGTGGAAATTATTAAAGGCCTTAAATTGACCTTTCAATGTACTGACATCCAAAATTAAGATAATGCCCATCAATTGTACTAACACAGCGCAAAAGAGAGACATGGCATCACAGTCAGAATCACCTAATTTGTTAGCAGTGATGGCCACGTATCACTGCAGGGATGTGGGTGTGCTCCATGCAGTTGGTTTTTCCACTGATATCATTTGCAGGCAATGTTAAGGATTGTGGCTGAGATGCAGATGGAATCCCACAATACACATGGCAGCTCAAGGCACATGTACTTCCAGGGATACTTAAAGATGACCAAAAGCCAGAGGATATTGTGTGAAAATCAGAGTGTACTTGGATAAGCAACACTGTTGTTTTTATAAAAATATATAAATTCCACTGCCACATTTCCCCAGTGTCTCCATTTCCACACACCTGATTTTCCTAGATTGCATTCCTCCTCCACAGCGCAGGGACCTCAGCTCATTGTGGATTTTGCATGGAGACCAGTGTTCTACAACCCAGGAATACTGATTGCACTCACTGTAACACGGGACTGCCTCGTGTACCTGTCAAGAATAGGAAAGGAAAAGAAAATTATGTGGCACTATCCAAGTTATGGAAAAATAGCCTGTCTTTTAGTAAAGTCGGCTGAACAGAACCCAAGAACTATACTCTGGCCCCAATAGCCAAGTTGCGTTCCCCAAAAGCAAGATATATTTGGCTTCTCTGAAATTACTGACTTACCTAAAGAAACATACAGGGGAAATCAACTAGAATATGATGGCATGCCTTTGCAGAAGAGAACAAAGGACAGTCCTTACCTACCGCCAAGAACAGGAATTCCATTACCTTTTCATTTCCTCAAAGAGCTCACACAGCATCTATTAAGATGGTCCAGCTCTCAATTATATGGTATACTGTATTCTCAGATGTACTTCACAATGTCAATTGACACAAATAGAGGTAAGGCAAATTTACTCTTGAATATAAGGTTCTTAGAATGCAAAAGGAAAGTGGTATTATTTGCACCAGAAATTTCTTTTTATGTCCCCAAATGATCAATGCTAATAGGCAATCATTTAGCCTTCTGGGCATCGTGGCTTTATATGAATTTAGAGATGTGTAGGGTGTTTTCAGAGCATAGCTAGAACACACAGACACACACATACACAAGACAAACACACACATGTTAGAGGCTGTGCATGATTACTAACTGTGAATATATAGAGATTTATAGTAGAAACAAATAGTCAATGAATTCTTAGGTTACTTCCTATGCATTTATTTGTGATGATTTTCTCCTGGAATTTTATACCATTGGGTGGTCAATTGAGTTTGCCTCTTCAAGACTGAATTTAAAGGACATTCCTCCTCAATAGTGAACACAGCGTTCTCCCTTGGTAAGAAAAAAAATTGTTGTGTCATATGATCCATTACTCTAGATCACAAAGATGGCTCTAGTGTAGCATGTCGATGAGTAGTGACTCAACCTATTACCAAAATAGTTAATTAGTGCTTTTCCTTTTAAACAAGGACTTAAGCCCCATGCCCTTCCTCCCCCTTGCCTTTCCAATTCCATAAAATTGCAAATGATGACTAGGCTGTGCTATCCAAACAGAACCATTACTTGCAAGTTTCCACTAAATGCAAGGGAAAGCACTATGTAATGGGATAACCAGAAAACAAGATTGGAGCACTGTCAGCAGGTGAGATGGAAATCAGATGAGAAAAGGTTATTGGCGAGACTACATCTTAGGAATCACAAATAATGTCAGAAACTATTTTTAACTGTGGGGTTCGATTTGGCTCTCTCATGTAGAGCATACAACAATAAGGGAAACCGCAAAGTGAAAAATATGTGAGGGCAAAATGAAAGGAGATGGGAAAATAGAAGTGGAAATGGATGTGAGGAAAGGAAGGAATTAAGTAATAAAAGAATCACATTTCATGCTGTGAATGCTGACAAGAATGGAATGAAAGGGTCAGAAGCAGTGCCTACATTAGAATAAGGAAGTAATAACTTGGAAAGGAAAAAAGTCTGCCCCCTAAAACTCATAAAGGTAAGAGAAAAAAATCTATAAAAATGAAAAGACGTGACCCAAATCTAAGAGACACCAGGGAACGAAGCTCATGACAGTTGAGGGTTTAGCTGACCCAGCTTCACCATGGAAATTAGGCTGTCACTGAATTTACAGCTTTGTTCTATAAACACTTCAGTATGTATCAGACAATTTAAAGAAAGCTTTTTGGCCTTCCTATGAGATATAAGAAAGTCTGCTAAAGCACTTTGCACAAATGGGGGAGATGAAGAAATTAATTAAAAAAGTAATTTTTCCCACAGCCCATGCATGAATCTGAGAGCAAGTGGATAGGATAGACTCTGAGATGGACCTATTTTTCTAAAGCTCTCGATACTAAGCAGAGCTTACCCTGTCCTCCTCCCTCCCGTATAAAGCCCCAAGGTCAGATGGAAAATGAAAAACTGTTTAGTTGCATGTACCTTTGATACACACATTTGAACACCTGGTCATGTATTGGCTTACTGTTTTTATTCTCTATGCCCCAGTGATCTACATCTGTAGCAGAGTCGCTAACCTCATCGCCAAGCTACTGGAAGGCAGGGAGCAGGTCTGTGTAGGGAGATATTGACCCACCTTCTTGAATAATGGTGTAAAAACGGGACCTCTTGAAGGAGATTCTCCATCACATGGATTTACCCGATTTTTTCCCCAATGTGTCTGCCATTTTAGTCACTTCTGGCTGACAAATCCCTACCTTCATCGAAAGTCCAACTGACTCCCGCCACTTCCACAAGGCCTTTCCCATGACTCCAGTTGGCATGTCTTTGGTACTCAGTGAGAGTTTCAGTTTTAAGCAGATTTGTAGCCAGATGATAATGTCAGGTGCCATGTGCAAGGCTGGGCCAGTGGTGGTAATTAGGGCCACATTGTGTGGAGCTTGGGGACGAAACACATTCAATGAAGTCATCACCTTGACTCCTCTCTATGTGTCTCCTATCCTCTCATCTACTTGAGCTTTTCTGCTAACTTTAGTCTTAATGTCTCCTTTGTACTGTAAATCATACTGAAAGAATATGCCAAGAGAAAAACAATGTGAACCCTCTACTCATAAATACGCTTCTGGTTTTAACCAAAACCAGACCCGGACTCTCAGTGTCTGTTTATATGACTACCTGAACAAAACTTGTCTTAGGAAGCCAGGGACTATGCTTCTACGATGTCCGCATTTTGTAAAACATTCCGAGGAGGGGGTGATGCCCAATCAGTATTTGTTGAATTGAAACAGATTTTTGAAGGGGCGCAGATTGCTAAATGACCCTCACTTAATTTTCCAGAGAAAACAGGCTCATAAATGGAATGTATAAGGGGTGTTTTACAAAGCTCAGAGGACAATAAGAGGGAACAAAAATGAAACCCTTTTCTTTCCATTATGGGGCTTTGGTGAAGAACAGCCATCATTACATTAGCAAAAGGTGCTGTCTGACGATTTTCGTTATGGGAAAGAAAGGCTGTCCCTAAAGAACTGTGAGGGCTGTTTGTTTAGAGACCTTGTTCATCAGGCAAGGAAGCTTACCTAGAGGATCGAAAACACCCACAAGAGGCAAAAAGGCAGCAGGCCATCAAGAATAAACATTTACTACCCAGATGCCCAATTTCTTCTCATGTCAGTCCTTTATGTTCTGGCTATTTCATACTGGTATCTGTTTGGCACTTACTATAGTTTCATAACGGAAATGTGTTAAAGCATTGACTTTATCGGGGAATCATGCGGAAAAGTTCTGAAGGAGAAAAATGAGCCATGGGAAAGTTAAATGAAAATCATTTCTAAATGGCACAAATTAGGAAGAAAATAACAGGGTTTAACAGGGCCACCGATGCTAAGAAATGCCACTGAAAAATCTAAATCCTCTGAGAGAAGTAACATTTCATTCTCCTGGTAATGAGTCCTATTTATTACTTCTTTATTGGGGAATTGTTTTTCTAACATCTTTATTGGAGTATAATTGCTTTACAATGCTGTGTTAGTTTCTGCTTTATAACAAAGTGAATCAGCTATACATATACATATGTCCCCATATCTCCTCCCTCTTGCATCTCCTTCCCACCTGTCTAGGTGGTCACAAAGCACTGAGCTGATCTCCCTGTGCTATGTGGCTGCTTCCCACTAGCTATCTATTTATCTATTTTATACTTGGTAGTCCTCAAGTCCATTCTCTACATTTACGTCTTTATTCCTATCTTGCTCCTAGGTTCTTCAGAACCATTTTTTTTTTAGATTCCATATATATGTGTTAGCATACAGTATTTGTTTTTCTCTTTCTGACTTACTTCACTCTGTATGACAGACTCTAGGTCCATCCACCTCACTACAAATAACTCAATTTCATTTCTTTTACTTCCTCTAAGAGTTTTATAATGTCTGGCTTTACAGTTAGTTCTTTAATCCATTTTGAGTTTATTTTTGTGTATGGTGTTAGGGAGTGTTCTAATTTCATTCTTCATGGCTGTGCCCATGGCAGACATTACTAGTCATGTATAGTGTTCTTTTTCAGCATCTTTTCCTACACTGAAGGCCAGGCAGCCACTACCAATGGATTGCAGTATGTGTGTGCAATCCTGATCGATGTACATTAGAGAGAGTGGGCAGCTGGACCAGCAAGACATCCCTATGACACCAGATGGGGGAAGGGGTGTATTGCTACAGACCCAAGGAAATAAAATTTTATAACATCAACTTAGGTTTCCACACCTTCCAAGAGAAATTAAGGAAACACTCCCATTTACCATTGCAGCAAAAACAATAAAATACCTAGGAATAAATCTACCTAAGGAGACAAAAGACCTGTATGCAGAAAACTATAAGACACTGATGAAAGAAATTAAAGATGATACAAACAGATGGAGAGATATACCATGTTCTTGGATTGGAAGAAACAACATTGTGAAAATGACTGTACTACCCAAAGCAATCTACAGATTCAATGCAATCCCTATCAAACTACCAATGGCATTCTTCACAGAACTAGAACAAAAAATTTAACAATCTGTATGGAAACACAAAAGACCCCAAATAGCCAAAGCAATCTTGAGAAAGAAAAACAGAGCTGGAGGAATCAGGCTCCCTGACTTCAGATTATACTACAAAGCTCCAGTAATCAAGACAGTATGGTACTGGCACAAAAACAGAAATATAGATTAATGGAACTGGATAGAAAGCCCAGAGAAAAACCCACGCACGTATGGTCACTTTATTTTTGATAAAGGAGGGAACTGTGTTTTTATAATTTTGTAGTTCCAGAGTCATATCATAAACTCATTCATTTAGTCAGTCTTTTAATATTTATTAAATAAGCCTTTGCTCACTGTAACTGATCAATTTAACTAAGGACTGCTTTCTGAAATTACTCTCCACCTATGGACTGACTGGTATAAACTTGGAAGCAGGGTCTCATTGGGGTTCAGTAGGTATCAATATTGTACATCAGAGTCTTAGTGTTCAAGGGCTCAAATAAAGCAAATAATCCAACAACAACCAAAATTTAAAAAAAAGAAAGAAAGAAAGGAAAAGTCATGGCCTCCAATTTTCTATAGAATAAATTTTTGCTCCAGTGAAACTGCCAGTGAAGACCCAGGTAGAAAACTTCAGGCTTGAGACCTCCATGCTGGGCACTGTGCTGCTTGGAACTTGAACATGAGTTCAAAGGTCCAATTGGGACTAGAGATTCCTGCAAGGCAGAGCCAGGGTCTGTCCCATTGGAATGTGAGAGGAAATGGTCTCTAGGAGTGGTAAGATCGGTAAAGCACTACCGGCTTCCTTCTCCCAAAACTCGCAAAAGGTTGTGAGTTCGCAGCCAAAAGTGCACAAATTTGCCTCTGATTAGGTCTACGATTCTCATCCCTTAATTCAAAGAACTTCCCTGCTAGTCCTTTTCTGCTGGTCTATACTTTCTTTCTTCCTCCAGGGCTTACGCTTTCCTTTCAGAAGGGTCCTCTAGGCTACACCTTCCTTCAACTTACCAAATTCTGTCCCTTTTCTTATTCAGTCAGCCGTGAAGTTATGCTCTCCTCCATTACGACTTGTCTTACTGGCTGGAAATTATCACATTTACACAAATAATCTTTTGGTTCCATTTTTGTTCATCATGCATTTATAATTTGTTTGTATACAATGTAGTGTGTATATGCAAGGCTAAAAAGTTCAGTCCTAATGCAACTGCAGCCGCATGCTTTACAATGAGCCCATCCATCACTAGTCCTTGGTCATCAGTGGTAACACGATAACACTCTGTGGATCTTTATGGCTTATACAAGACATTCCATGTCTTAGGTCCTGATCATCACAATCGTTTGAGTTAGAAAATGTTGGTGTGATCCCTATTTACAGGTAAAAGTAACTGAAAGTTGAAGAAGCTAAGTTAGTCATTTATGGCTTATAAATGACGAGGCTGGTGCTTAAACTGAGATTATTTGAGAATCCCACCCTGGTGATGCCCAGAGTTCACAGGCTCTGCCTGTTTAGCTTGTACAAGCACATCACCATGCTTCGAGAGCCAGTCACTATCTTTTCAGTGATGAAGATAATGCTAACATTTATAAATTCCTGAAAAAGGAAAACCAAGAGCAGAATCTTCAAAGATGTCTATACAGTAAATGATGCATATTACTTTATGTAGAAAATAATATTGCCTAAGCAATTCATTCCTAGTTTTTAGGTATGGAATATCTTTTCACAATTTCAAAAATCCAAAAAATGTCTCAGAAAACTTGCAAATTTAAAGCAAGATTAGGCCTGTGTCCTTTGAAAGGTTGCAACCCTTTGTGTGAAGATGATGGGTTAAAACAATATTCCACGAATGGTTTTAAGTTGGTATCTGTGGGAAAATCATTATGCCTGTCATTTCGTGCTATGAGTTGCTCAAAAGGGCAGCACCTGGAGTCAGGATTTTATGGAGATCTGGAGTCTGGTGATCCATAATATAGGGTGTGGGTAACTGTCAGTTTTAGCCCAGACGTTCAAGTCTGAGGCCCTGACTAATCTCCTCTTCCCAGATGTTTTCCCACACTACCTCCTTAGCTTCTTGAGAATTCTCTGAGCTTACCATCATCCCTGGTATGTAAGATTCACCATTGGTTTTATTTATTTATTTATTTAATATTTTTGTCTGCGTTGGGCCTTCATTGCAGCGAGCAGGGGCTTCTCATTGTGGTGGCTTCTTTTGTTGCAGAGCACGGGCTCTAGGCACGTGGGCTTTAGTAGTTGTGGCTCACGGGCTCTGGAGCTCAGGCTCAGTAGTTGTGGCACACGGGCTTAGTTGCTCCGTGGCATGCAGGATCTTCCCGGACCAGGGCTCGAACCCATGTTCCCTGCATTGGCAGGCGGATTCTTAACCACTGCGCCACCCGGGAAGCCCTCACCGTTGATTTTAAACATGCATTATATATTTTCTTTTCAATTTTGATGTTAAAAAAATCTAAAAATGAACTTAATAATGCTGAATGAGTTTTATTTGCAAGATCTATTGACAAAGTGTTGAAGTTTAAAGCCAATGGGAAGTTTATTAAAATAATGACCATGGTAGTTTCATTCCTTATCTCCTAAGTATAGTGGTTTCCAAGCTTGCAGATCCGAAGAACTGTCACATTGTTGCAAGGGGCCCGTGAGTGCATCCTCGTTCCAAACCTTGTCTGTAGTCTCAATGAATAATATAATCTCATAAATGTTAGTCCCACCACTTGTCAAATGAAGGCAGGGAATGTGATTTTAAAGTTTTAATTTCATTTGAAGGAACTGCTGAATTTGAAATCACTCATTAGGAATTTTCTCAGCCCAGGCTAACTAAGAGCACAAGGTCCTCGTATCAAACACTCCGGGAACCACTGCCTTTACATGTAAAGAAGAGAATAAATAAACTGAAAAGGAGGCTATGCCCTACATTGTTTATATTTTGATAAGATGTTATACAGAGAAGCCCTCTTTCTAAAAGTGAATATTGAAATAAAATTTTCCTGAGAAGTTCTAACCTCCAGATTCTTTACTTTTTATTTTCCAGTGGTCTATAACACTTAACCCCTTCCTTCTGGTCTGAATATCACTGCTGACCTTTTAAGCACAGGGTCCTTATTATCAAGACCAACACCCATGCACGGCTAAACTGTCTCTACCATCCACATAGTCTTATTTTCCTCCCCCGACAGCAGGGGGTGGAGGGATGGGAGATGGGAGAGCTGGGTACTGAGATTGAGTAAATGTGGCCTCAAGCCATGCATGTACTTCTTCCCCTTCCCCATGTTTCCTTCCCATTCAAGGATGTCACACACGGGTCACCCATTACAGAGGGTATTTAAAAGAGGAGAACCACAAAGCCCTCATCCAAAAGGCCATGGTTAAGCTCGGTAATCCGTGCCGATGTAACGTAGATTATTTATAATGGTGAAAAAGCAGAAATGCCTTAGTTTTTTTTTTACTGCATAGCATTATATTTCTCCTCTAGCAGATTTACATTTCTTATCTGTGACATTTAAGCAACTATAAAAATAAACCATGGTCTTAAAGTGGACTACATGGTAAGGGACATTCGCAACAGAAGTTGTAGGTGTGCAGATCCCATAAAGCACAGGATATCCTACAGTAAGGTGTGTGTGCGTGCACACACGAGCACTAGGCAGAATCCCTCTGTGCCTGGTACGTGATACAGAACTGGCGGAGCATACTGACACAGGCAACTTGCGGCAAGTTGAACCATAAAGCCCACTCTCTGTACCACGGCAGTGTAAACAATCATAACCAATAGAATGAGAGAGGGAAACTCACTCCAGAGTCTGGATTGCCTTCTCCAGTCCCCTGGGAGATGCTGCCCACTGCCATGCTGTGATATGAGAGCAGATGGAATTGTGTAGATTGCTCACAGTATGCCAGGGACTACTGTCACAGTGGCCCTTTGGATTTTCATAGAACAGATTGCAGTTATCAGTCAAGCTGAAGTGGAAAAAAAAACAAACAAAAGAAACAAAAAGCAATCCCATGCCAGCTATGATTGATACTTCCAGAAGACTTTGGAAGAGCTGAACACGTAACCCTTCAGAAAAGAGGTTATGGATGAATCTTGAGGATATTATGTAAAATAAGCCAATCTCATAAGGATAAATACTGTATGAATATACATATATGAGGTATATCCGATAGTCAAACTCACTGAAGCAAAGAATAGGATCGTGGTTGTCAGGGGCCGCAGGGACGGAAAAACAGAGAATTGCCAATCAATGGGCAAAAAATTTCACATGAAAAGTTCTGGAGATCTGCTGTACAGTACTGCGTATGGATAACAATACTGTATTATCGACTTAAAATCTGTTAAGGGGGTAGGGCTATCTTACGTTAAGTGTTCTTACCACCATAAAATTAAAAAGAGTTACATGTCTCAGAGCGGGTTGGATTGTACCATGGAAACCTGACCAGTGAAAGAACCTTTCTGCTCTTAGCAGGTATAAGATGCTGCCTAGGGGTCTAGTGTACAGATTAGATAGATAGATAGAGAGACAGATACAGACAAAGTAAGTCTGGGTCCAGAAGAGGACCACCAGAAATCAGGTGAGAAAGGAAAACTTTCTTTCTCTGTTGCAACACAAAAGAGAGTCTGAAACAGAGACTACTTTGGCTTCTGGCAGGTAACAAAAGTTTTACAAGTTATAGGTATAAGGCAGTGCTAAAGCAGAGATTAGCGGATCTCAGTTCTCACAAACAGATGCCCAAAGGTTAAGTCAGAAAGGTATATGCTATTGTTTGAGGTTTATCAAGAAAGGGAGGAGAAGGGATTTAAGCCCGAGACTTGCAACTCATTATGTAAGTGTCCAACACAAGTGAAGGCTTTGGGGAAAACCGTTACCTTCCTTTGCTGGGAGAGGGTCTTGTATAGCTCTCACTCATTCTCAGTAGTTGAGAGCATTATGCTATCCTTACTCTAGGATACAGGCAACTGTCTCTGCACTCGAATGTAAGAAGCCTATTGGAGCATGCCTAGGAAGTCAATGTAATTTGAGTTATAAAAAAATGTATTTGTGTAAAGAAGCAGTATGACCTAAGTTGCACATTCCTTGGGCAAAGAAACCCTATGTTTGTGTGGCTGAACTATCACATACAAATGGACAAGGATGGGTAGCCCTAGTTGGGATTAATCTACTAGGACCTACTTCAGATGAGAGATTTGTCAATCAAGCAAACAAATCTAAATCTAATTCTCATAAACTATACACAAGGCCCTGATACATACAGGATGAAGCTAGAAGACTGCAGCCACCTGGGGTAAGAAAATGGGAAATTTGATGAGGTAGAACTCAATTGGTAGATAATGGGCACACGCCACTAAAACTTCTGAGATTTATATCAAGAGAGATATCCCAAATGAAGTTTGGGACACGTAAGTCATCTTAAATGTGAGGAAGAGGAGATGGGAACGTGTGAGGGCACTGACAAAGGTGAAGTGGTCCCAATATGAGGTTACGGTTATGAAAAAATAATCATTATATCTACTATTTTCACAAAGCTTCCAACATAACAAGGAAGAAGAGATACCAAGATTTGGTGGTGAAAATGAAAGAGGCAAGTAAAACCCTAATGCTACTTTTTGAACTCATTTAAGATTAGCATATTCTAGAACCTAGTGACGCGTTAAAGTTTCCTCTTTTTTACCAACAGAATTGGAAGAAAGAAGACAAGGCATCAGCTTCCCCAGTGCCCTGAATTCCAGGGGGTATTGCTAATGAGCAGAGCGGCAGAAACTCGGATGTTTGCCAAGAAAACTTCTTCACATAATACTTTTACCATCTTATTTCATCTTAGCTTGGCTTAGTTGGGCTAAATCTGAGACCATGTGTGACCTGAAAAGCAATCTAGTCTTTGGGAGGTTTGCTTAGAACTTCCCAATATTCACAGTAGGCAAGCATAAAACTGGCTTCTAGGACCAAGTCCAAAAGGAAAGCCCCAAATTGGCAAGAAACGACTTTTCACGTGTTTCCTAACATGCAGTGAGAACTCTGGGCCCAGCATGTTACCGTCTCTTAATCATTGCAACAAACAAATCTTTCCTCCTCTAAAATGCATTGGTTCTCATCTGTCACTTACTCCAAAGTCTATCAGGGAGTTAGAGAGAACAGAACAAAAGAAGGAGCCGTCAAAAATGGCCTTTATTCTGCCTAGTAGAAGGAAAGAGATAAGAATTGCAGTCTGCAAACTCCATTCCTAATGTGGCTAATTTCTAAATGCTCCCGCTATCACAAAAGGCAGGAGAGAACAGTGTATTTTTCACCCAAGAAAAAACCAGATAATTATTATTTTCATATAGTTTGGGGCAAAAAAGAAAGAAAATAAAAAAATATTATAAAGAGACTTTTGCACAAAGATATTATGTGTCACACACACAGACACACACACACACACAAAGTAGTCTTTTTCTTCTGCAGATAAATGCATGAGGAAGCAGTTCTAAGGCTGCATTGTGCCCTAACAGTTCTCCCAGTTAAAATACAAGGCCAGGCACAGCACAAAATGGCTTTTAAAAATATGAACTCTGAGTGTGAGTCCTTCCATAACAAACCCAAGGTGTCCAAGACAAAGTTAAAGTGAAACAGAGCCACAAGTGATGCTTTATAACCAAGGATGGCACAGCCTGACCTTTGCAGAAATGAGAGGCAAGATTGATTGGCTAATGGAATCCCTGCCATTCACTTACATGGTGATAAATTGCGATCCTAGCTCTGATTTCCACCCTAATTTCATCAGTTGGAGGCTCTTATTAGGGACTAATTGAAAGCTGCTTCTTTACGGAATAAAGAGTATTTTGTTGGCAACAGGCTTCCCCTGAGGCAGAAAGCGAAGAAGAGACAAAGACTGAGACAGACCTTTTAGGCCCTTCACAAGATAAAACCAGAAGATGATTGCTGAAGGAAAATGCTAGTTTAAGGCAGACCTGTTCCTGACCTCCATTTGAGTAAATTTTGTTTTGACCAAAGGAAAGACAGCTGATGGTAAAGTAGAAGTCATGTCTAACAAGCAAATATCACTATATACAACACAAACGAAGAGCCTGTTCCTGGGTACTTGCAAAACACAGGTTATTTGAAAAACTTGACGAAGAAGTTCTTAAAATGTGTTACAGGGTGATCAATTAACCCATTTACATAAAGTGGGCAATTTTCTACAAACCTGGACTCAATAAAAAACTAAAACATGAATACATAGCATGTATGCAACCACTGACAGCTTTTCTGAGACATTTACTGAGAACTAAGATTTCCAGATACCATATTTTCTATAAACAAGCCTTCCTCCACCTCCACCCCCCAAATAAGAGAACTTATACACTGTGTCCCTGGGTTACACTCTGTGCTCAATAGATATATATTGGTATAAATATGAACAAATGACTACAAAAATATTCACCCAAGCATGTTCCTAAAAAATGTACATAGACCAAACCGTGATGCTGGTATGACCTGGAGTTAAAAGTTGTGCCCTCTTTGTAGTTAACTTTACAGAAACATTAGTATTATGTATCAATTATTCAAATCTAATTGCTTGTAACTGTACTCTGGTCCCAACATTTCAAAGCAGATATCCAAATGAATTCAGAGATTTATATTTCTTAGATTTTATTATTTCAAAATTCTCTCATCTCTGATTTCATTTTTGATTTCTCTGAATATAGATGATAGTAATTGGACAGTGTAACCCCAGTTCCCCAGCCCAATCATGTATGCCTTGAATTAATTATGAAAAATACAAGCTCCTGAAAGGACTTTTTCTCTCCCTGAAGGCAGGTAATATTCGAGGCACCCAGGACTCAACATGTCTGCTAACTAAAAGCAGACCCTGCTGGTATGAGGAAGCCAGGCTCACAGTGACCACTGGATCTCTCTGAAGATAGGGACCATCTCTTGCACATCTCTTATGTTGCATTTAGCATCTGACATATGCAGGGCCCATAATAGGCTCACGATAAATGCATGTTGAACTGAATGCTAGGAAGTATAGGGCTTATGGTTCTAGATCTGAGCTGGCATCTCACTTGGTGTGTGTGTGTAGGTCTGTTAAAATAGTCTTCCTTAGCAGGAACCACACTGCTTTGGATCGATGACATGGCATCCGTAGAGCAATTTAGGAGATGGGCGGCATCAAGTACTTTACTTGGATTGAATTCCTGTCCTCCATTATTGGATTCCTTGGTTGGATCCTATTAAGTTGATAATGAGTTCCTCTGTGGGGGTGGCTTCATTTCAGTGATGGGTGACATGATCCTTTATACTGTGTTAAAGATTATCTGTGGTCTAGTGAGCAGAGGAGTATGAAGAGAGCCATGAGAAAGGGGTTATGATTCAGGTTCCGCCATTGATTCCTGGCAGCTAACTTAAGGGTCTCTTGGGGTCTAGCTTTTCTCTTCATAACCTGACATGAATACTTATTCTCAAGAGAAGTACAGTAATGGTATATGAGTCTGAGAGAGTTCACTATAAGAAGTAATGTTTGTTTGAGTAAGATTAGCACTGAGGCATGGAGTTGAAGAAATTTTGGAGCTGGAAGTAAACTGTATGATCATCTCTTCCAACTGCGTTATTTTCTTCATCAAAAATACACCTGCACTCTCACCTACATTAACCTAATTAACTTTGAACATGAACAGTTATTAACACTGCACCCTCAAAACTTGGGAGATGCGACACATTGAAAGAGACAAATGTCCTGGATTTTTATCCTTCCTCATCCTCCATATCACCTAATACATTAAAGAGAAAAAGAGATGCCCAGTCAGTAACAGCTAAGCCAGCAAAACAACCTGGATCATTCTAGACATATTATTATTTCTGATAAAGATACAAAAGACTATTTACAATTCCACAGTCACATCAATTTTTGACATTTCTCTTGAGCATGAGATGATTCCTTCTAAAAAGGAAAAGTCTTTAAGTTTATAGCTGAGACATAAAACGTGCCCTAGGCTGAAAGTTTTAATTTAAAACTATTAACAATTTAGGGATCAGTTACTACATACAAGGGAGAGATTAAGTTATTGATTAGGAATAGAAAGAGAAGAGTATGAATATCATGAAAATTATTCTGCATTAAAGATAAATGTCATGTGATAACAACAGTTAAGGATCTTTTAACAGTTGGAGCTTTTAACAGTTGCAAGCAGACCTCTTGTACTAACTTTTTTGCTAATGCTTTAATTCACCAGGCCTTTACTGATTTTCTACTGTGTAAAACCCAGAATCTCCTTAGACACTGGATAAAGAGCACACAAATTGTTTTCTCTTGTGTTGGTGTTGGAAAATTATGTCCATGGGTCAAATGTGGCTTACCACCTACTACTTTCCTTCTTTATTAAAAAAATGGTGTATAATTTATATCCCATAAAATTCACTCTTTTAAAGTATACAATTCTGTTTTAAATATATTTACAAAGTTGTGCAACCATCATCATTATCTCTAACTTTATAATATTTTATTCACCTCAGAAAGAAACCCTTTATCTGTTAGCAGTCACTACCCTTTCTCTCCTTCCCCGTCCCCCTGGCAACCAACCACTCATCTGCTTTTTGCCTCTACATGGATTGGCCTATTTGGACATTTCATATAAATGAAATCATAATACGTGGCCTTTTGTGTCTTTTTACTTTGACTTAGCATAATGTTTTCAAAGTTCACCCATGTCATAGCATGAATAAGTATTTCATTATTGTTTATGAATGAGTAACATTCAATTTTGTGGATATACCAGATTTGTTTATCCGTTCTTCAAGTTGATTAACATTTGTGTTGTTTCCATCTTTTGGCTCTTATGAATAATGCTGCTATGGACATTTGTGTACAAGTATCTGTGTGGATATACATTTTCAGTTCTCTTGGTTATTTACCTAGGAGTGGAACTCCTGTGTCATGTGGAAACTATGTTTGCCTTTCTGAGGAGCTGTCCATGAGTTTTCCAAAATAGCTACAACATTTTACATTTCCACCAACAATGCATGAGGGTTACAATTACTCTCTCTACATTCTTATCAACACTTATTATTGTCAGTGTTTTGTTTTGTTTTGTTTTGTTTTGTAAGGCCAGATACTATAAAACTCTTAGGGGAAAACATAGGCAGAATACTCTATGACATAAATCACAGCAAGATCTTTTTTGACCCACCTCCTAGAGTAATGGAAGTAAAATAAAAAATAAACAAATGGGACCTAATGAAACTTAAAAGCTTCTGCACAGCAAAGGAAATCATAAACAAGACGAAAAGACAACCCTCAGGATGGGAGAAAATATTATTAGTTTTTTGATTATAGGCATCTCAGCGCGTGTGAAGTGCCATCTCATTGCGGTTGCATTTTGTACTTCCCTAATGAATACCGATGTTCAGCATTTGAGCATCTTTTCATGTGCTTACTGGTCATTTGTATATCTTCTTTGGAGAAATGTCTATTCAAGTCCTGTGCCCATAGGTTAATTAGGTTGTTTGTCTTCTTAATTTTGAGTCATAAGATTTCTTTATATATCCTGGATACTAGATCCTTATAAAATATATGATTTCCAAATATTTTCTCCCGCTCTGTGGGTTGTGTTTGCACTTTCTCGATTACGCCCTTTGAACTGCACAAGTTTTAAATTTTGTTGAAATCCAAATTACCTTTTTTTCCCTTTGGTTACTTGAACTTCAGGTATCCACTGCCTGATCTAAGATTACGAATATTTATACTGGTGTTTTTCAAGAGTTTTATAGTTTTAGCTCTTACATTTGGTCTTTGATCTATTTTGAGTTAATTTTTGTATATGCTGTGAGAGTAGTACAGATTCATTCTCTGCATGTGGATATCCAGCTGTCGAAGCACCATTTGTTGAAAAGACTATTTTCTCTTCATTAAACTGCACTGCCATCTGTGTTACGCTGAACAATGGCTTCACCATGTCCTAGTCCCTGAGGCTAGTGAAAGTTACTTTATATAGCAAAAGGGACTCTGCAGATGTGGTTAAGTACCTTGTGATAGAGAGATAATCCTGGATTATGAGGTGGTCAAGATGTAATTAAAAGGGTCCTTATAAGAGAATCACAGAATGGTCCAATACAGAGGGTGATATGAAAATGAAGCAGACTGACGTAGCCATGAATCCCAGCAGCCTCTAGAAACTGGAAGAGGAAAGAAACAGAATATCCCTTGGAGCTTTCAGTAGGAACTAGTCCTGCTGACACCTGTGAGACTCATTTTGGACTTTTCACCTCCTGCACTGTAAGACAATTTATGTTGTTTTAAATTTTATCACTAACTTTGTGGTCATTTCTTACAGCAGCGATAGGACACTAATGCAACATCTTCATCAAAAATCAACTATCGTATCATGGTACATGTTTAGTATCTGATTATTTTAAAGGATGCGACAGATCCATGTTTTCTGGCATAAAAAATGTCCAAGGTATACTGTTGAATGAAAATATAGTCACAGAAAAATATATAACATCCATGTTAAATATATACACACTTAACTATGTCCTGAACATAAATACCAGTAACTGCGATAAAACATTCTGAAGTGATAGCTATAAAACTTTAGGGACTCCCCGCTGCAAAAAAAACATCAACTATCACAAATGTGTGGTTTATTTCCAGATTCCTGGTTCTATTCCATTGATCTATAGGCCTGTCCTTATGTATAATACAATATACTGTTAATTATTGTAGCTTTGTAGTAAGTTTTGAAAATGTGAAGAGTTCTCAGACTTTGTCCTAAGATCGTTTTGGCTATTCTGATCCCCTTGCACACTTTGTATGATTTCAATCCACTTAAATTTACCGAGACTGTTATAGGCCCTAACATAAGCCTATCCTGAAGAATGTTCCATGTGTAATTGAGAAAAACGTATATTCCAATATTATTGGCTACAGTGTTCTGTACTTATATGGTTTTCCTTTACCTTTACCAGTACTCTTTATTTCTTCATGTAGATTTGAATTACTGTCTAGTGTCCTTACATTGTGACATGAAGTACTCCCTTTAGCATTTTGTGTAGGGCCAGTCTGCTAGCAATGAATTCTTTCTGCTTTAGTTTATCTGGGAGTTTTTAAAGTTTTCCTTCATTTTTGAAGAATGATTTGACTGGATATAGAATTCCTGGTTGAATCTTTTCTTCCCCTCCTAAATGTTGAATATGTCTTCCCACTGCCTTCTGGCCTTAATGGTATCTGATGAGAACTTAGCTGTGAATCGTGATATTGATGATCACGTGAATATGATGAGTCACTTCTCTCTCGTTGTTTCAAGATTCTCTTTGTGTTTGGACAGTTTTTATTATGATGTATCTATGTGTAGATCTCTCTGACTTGATCCTACCTGGAGTTTGTTGAGTTTTGGAATGTGCAGATTAATGTTTTTTTTCCCACCAAGTTTAGGAAGTTTTGACCCTTATTTCTTTAAAAATTCTTTCTGTTCCATCTTTCCTCTTGCCCTGGGACTCCCATCATGCATATGTCTGTATGCTTGTTAATGTCTCACAGATTTCTGAGGCTCTATACATTTCCCTTCATTATTTTATTTTTCTTTTCTTCAGACTGGATAATCTCAATTGACATATCTTCCAATCAGATGATTCTTTTTTTCCACCTGCCCAGATATACTGTTTGGTTCCTCTAGTTAATTGTTTAATTTCAGGTTTTGTACTTTTAACCTTCAGATTATCTATTTGATTCTTCCTTATAATGTCTATTTTGTTATTGATATTCTCTATTTAGTTCCTTCCTTTAGTTCCTTAAATATATTTAATTAAAATAACCAATTCAAAATCTTTGTCTAATAAGACCAATTTCTCAGCCTCCTCAGAAACAGTTTCTATTGCCTGCTTGCTACGTATGGACCATACTTTTTCCTTTTCATGTCTCATATTTTTGGCTGAAAACTGAACACTGAAAATAACATAATATGGCAACCCTGGAGACCAGATTTCCCCCTCTCTCTAGTGTTTGTTTCGTTGCTATTTATTATTGCTACTGTTTGTTTGTTCAGTAGCTTTTTTGAAGTCATTATGAGAAGTCTGTGCTGTTTGTCACGTCTAATGATGTTTCTGTCTGACAGAGATTCCCTTTAATGGCTGGCACCAATGAATCTCCTAGTCTTTGCTGAGGGGCTCTGCGTGCTGGGGCACACATTCAACACTCAGCTAGGCTATTTACAGCTTCACGTTTGTCCTCACTTTCTGCTTGCACAGAGACTCAAGGTTAGCCTGAGGAGAGCGGGTCTTGCCAGGGCTCTCCTAAACATGTGCACTGCCCCATGCTTGTACATGGCCTTTTACATTCCAGGAATACATCCGAGTTTTTCAAAACCCCTATGGACATCTCATCCCCTAGCCTTTCCTTTTGAGCATTTTTTAAAAATTGAAGTATAACTAGCATATAGTGTTGTACTAGTTTCAGGTATACAACATAGTGATTCAACGTCTATATATATTTCTAAATAACCACAGCAATAAGTCTAGTTACCATCGGTCACCATACAAAGTTAATACAATATTATTGACTATATTCCCCATGGTTTATATTATATCCCCATGACATTTGAGCATTTAGACGAAGCTTAGCCACAACAGGAGTTACGACATCATAAAAGTCTTTGGATTTGCTACCTAGCCCCCAATCAACAAAAGACTGGGTAGGTCTGGAGTTGCACGTTTTATACCCTCCCCGGTACCTGGAATCCAAACTACTTAGCCATTTTAGTTTTCCTTCGTCCTTGTAAAACTTTGCACATGAAAAGAAATCCGGATTTTCCTGTGACCGACAAGCTCAGTTTAGCTGCACTTAGCTCCAGGTCCCTAAGGCATCACAAACATTACTTTAGTCTACTGTACAGGTAGCCTCTGAAAATATTATGAAAAAAAAAAAAAGTTTTTTTTTTTGTTTTTTTATTACTGATGTTTTTGTTCATTATATGACCAACATATAATATATTTCAAATAAAATTGAGGTGGACAGAAGTAGCATGTGGATTTATTAAAACTATAAAAGTAAAGAACCTGAGATTTATATGAGATATTGATGTAATCTTGAAAAAAGATTAACACCTTTAAAAAACAAGAAGGGACAGAGATTGAGAGAGAGAAGGCTACTGATATTCTGAAGACTATTTGTTAAGAATTTGGTGATCCTAGAATCAGCATCTTGATAGGAGGCTACGTATGGAATTCTCCATACTAAGTCTGGAGCTACAGAGATGGTGCACAATGCCATCTAATATTACTCTGAAAGGAGAAGGTTAATATCAGAAACCTTTTCAGTCTGGTATATTCTGCTGATTCTAAAATCTCAGAGCATTGTTTTCTTTATATCATAAAATAAGCCAGGCATGGCCAATTCAAGAAGACATAAATCCGTTTTCTGGATTTCTGAAATAGTCACTTTGCTGATGTAAAGGAATTCATTCAACAGCAGCATATACGTAACTAACTCTCCTATGGGAGGATTTTTTTCTTCCATGTGTGAACAATGTTTTGATCAGGGTTTACAAAGAGAAAAAAAGCTGATTTGTGAAAGAAAACATCAAAGCTTCTTTTCACTAAATGAAAACAGTAAAGATCAAAACGGATTGCAACACCAACCTGAGCCTTTGTAGAAATCCATGTTGGCAGTGCATGACAAGCAAAAGGGAAAGAAAATTATATATGCATTAGTTGAGCTGCTATTATAATGCAAATTAGAAAAAAAGTAGAAATTCTTTCCCTTGGTTATTCAAAATTAACGGCTTACACTTTAGCTCGAATGTGAATGTTTCCCTCCCATTTTTCAAGCAAAATACCCCCTCTAAGTGGAAATCAAACGTATGGGTGTGTGGAAAAATAAAGAACATGTGGATCTGAGAAGGTTGGGCAGACTTCCTCCAGCTGTCCTCTGGTTATGATAGCTGATTCCTAAGACCAAGGCTTAAGGAAATACAATAAAGCTCTGAAGCTTATCCCAAACTCCCTAAGAAGCAGCACAAGTATCACAGTCACAGCTTATTAATCATGGCAAAGAAAGAAAAGAAAAAAACACATAAGACTTATTATTTTTGAAGGTTATAGCACACACAGACCAGACTAAATCTTAGAATACGGATTCCATGACACTTGGTTCTACTGCCCACTCCCCCCTACCATGTATTTTTACTCCTCAATCTTACCACAATTATAATTTTTAATTTACTTAAGTGGTTGTCTAATTACTGTCATCTCTACAAGTAGACTGTACGCTCCCTGAGGGCAGGGTTAGTACCATTTTGTTGTTGTTGTTCATCAGTGTATTCTCAATGCTTATCCAGTGCTTGGCATTGAGTAGATACTTCAAAAATATTTTGGAAAGGTGAATGAATGAATGTAGTCCCAAGGCAATATAAATTATAAATATTTAGATTTATCTAAAAATTATAAACCAAATCAAAAATTCAGGCTCAATTTGAATTCAAGTTTTACTCTTTTATGTAACAGATGGAAATCTTAATTTACAGAATATTTCCACAGGAACTAGGTTGGGTAAATTGATCAAACATCCATTTACCTGCATCTTGGGAATTCTAATCACATTGAAATCAACCCACCATCACCACAATGTATAACTAATGATTGTTTACACCTAGAAGTCACTGAACCCAAAGGGCTTCACAAACTTAGCAGGAGGCGAGACTTAACTATCACTACTTCAAAAATAATATTAAAATTGATATATTTGCCAGCTATAAATTAGATAGCTTAATCAAAAGAAGAATATATTTGGCTTTAGGTAGAGAAATTAAAAGGCTTAAAAGTCCTTAAAGATAAGAAGCTCAGGAAAATCTCTGACCTGAGAAAATGTCTGTTCTCAGGATAATAGCTAGATATAATTAACTCAGTTAAGTGCTCAATGAACAATCTTCACAGGATTATTTTATCGCACATCAGTATCACATCTTATGGAAATGATTTATGGGCTCTTTTAATATAACCGTCAAATCTTGATGACTATTGCCCATGATGGATTTAAATCAGTGAACCAGGAAACTTGGGTATATTGCCTCTTTCACTCCTGTTTCTGTGTAGAACTCCTACACATTTTGGACTGTCCAGAACTTAAGAGTTCTAGGTATACAGCTCCATGGTTCAGTGATTGCTAAAACTATTTAATTTCAGTTCACTGCACTTCTAGAGCAAATATGTGTAAAAAAACCCAAACATATTATTAACATTAAAGGCCAAGAATTCTCTCCATGAATAATAGTAGGGAATTTCCTTGATACAGATGGTTAAATTTCTACAAGGCAATAAACAAAGGCAATCAAAAGTACCTCTTTTGTTATTCCCCAGGATACTTACTGAAGAAGCTTTCCAAAGCACTGGTAAACATGTTGGATATGGGAATCTGACTATACTGTGAAGAACTAAGCTCTCCAGAAATTACATTTATTACTTTTCCTTTTGCTGCCTTTTAAAAAATTTGGTGCAATAATTATTTAATTTCTGGTTAAAATATAAACATTTTAGATAAAGATTAATCCTCTATCCTCCTGGCTCAAAAGTCTTTGAGATATTTCAACGTCTTTACTTCTATATGCAGTTTCCTTTTTTCTCTTTGGCTTTAGTCAAACTGTTTTTTGGCTATTTCTACTTTAAATACTACTATCATATAAATATAGGTGCTTAAATAGACCCTGCTTAACATTTCCTACTGGGCCTCCATTTCTACATGTCTAAATACTATTCTTTCTTTAAGATCAATTCAGGTCTTAATTTCTCTTACCTTAAATTTTCCCAAACCTGGGCTTCCATACTCCCCTAATTTCCTGAGGCTCAACAGATAGTTCCACAGATGTGGTTTTTTATACATATGTTCTATCTCCCTAGATGAAGTCCAGGTGTGTTTTGAGACTGGGATCCATAGCACATCCATTAGACAAGTTCAGACCAATTCACTTGACTACTCAAAACACTGCAGGGCTATCACACTTAGAAACATACCTGTGGTTCTCTTCCTCATGGCCCACTGAATTTTAAGTGATCCCACCCTGCCATTTGCCTAAAAGTATCTCCGACTCTTTCCCTCTAGCTCATTTTCTCCAGCCACACCACCCTTCATGCACATAAAATTTCCCCAGAAGTTATGCATTTATTTGGTATTTAGTGGATGGTGGTAAGAATGAATTAGGTATTATATACATTTTCCAATTAAAGATAGAAAAGTTGAACAACAGACACAACTCAAACATGCTTCCTCTTTCCTTCGAGCACCTGTTTTTTGCTGTCTCCTCAAAGACGAAATGAGGAAAAAAAAAAAAAAAGCATTGTCCCAGAATCTCATCAATGTTATTTTCAAAGAGTACAACTGCTATTTGGTCATAATATGCCATTCTATGCCCACAATCACATAAAAGGGATTGCTACACACTATTTAATAGCCTACAATGACTTCTAAAAAATAGATGTACTGCTGCTAGAACCCTGGTTCTCATTAATCCTCTGAAATCCTCCAAAAATAGGCAGGAAGGCAGAAAAAGAAATGACTATTTCTATTTGATGGTACAGAAACTAAAAATGGAGGAATAAACCTGGATCAAAGGCAAAAGGGGAAATGGAAGGATTAGGAAAATAATCAGTGTTTCAAACTCTGTGGAAAATCAAAGTTGGAACAAAACAAGCTCCTTTGCTAACACCGTTAACTGTGGTGTGTGTGTGTATGTGTGTGTATGCAAGCACATGCATGCCCATGGGCACATGTGCGAACATGTGTGCATGGCAGAGTTATTTAACATATACTTTAAAAAAATAAATTTATTCATTATTTATTTATGGCTGTGTTGGGTCTTTGTTGCTGTGCGTGGGCTTTCTCTAGCTGCGGCCAGCGGGGGCTACTCTTCGTGGCGGTGCACAGGCTTCTCATTGCGGTGGCTTCTCTTGTTGCGGAGCACGGGCTCTAGGCACTCGGGCTTCAGCAGTTTTGGCTCATGGGCTCTAGAGCGCAGGCTCGGTAGTTGTGGTGCATGGGCTTCGCTGCTCCGCCACATGTGGGATCTTCCTGGCCCAGGGCTCGGACCCGTGTCCCCTGTATTGGCAGGTGGATTCCTAACCACTGTGCCACCAGGGAAGCCCTAATGTACACTTTTACAATATTTGAATAAACAAGAGTGATATTGGAGAGAGAAAGCTCCTAAGACTGGAGCTGACAAATCAAGTGTTTAGTCAAAGTTTTCACTGTGATTCCATCTCATAAGAGAACCAATCAGGCAGTCAAACAAACAACATTATCAGAGGCAAATTGCTGGGTCTAAGAGTCCTTTAATCAGATGCAACTTGCTGAAATCTCAATAACCTAGAAAGCCCAGTGGCAGCCAAGGCTAAGGGCATGCATGCTATGACTACATTAAGACAAATATATTAATCTATCTAGGGAATCATTACTTTCTTCTTTTGCAGAGAGCTATTTACATAACATTTGAAATATGCTGCTTTGCCTATCACTGGACTACGTCACTAAACAAAGCCTTTGTTGGAATGGGAGATCCAAAACAAACAAGGCAAAATCCAAAACAGTAACAACAACAACGAACGCTCCCACAGCTTTGCTTAACTTCTTGCTATCTATCAGAATAGCAAGAATCTTTTTTTGAAAGTAGGGAGTTGAGATGAAGGATGGGTAATAGAGTTACTGGATTAAGGTAAGTCTGATAGCTATAAAGTAACGTGACAGAGGAGTTTTTATTCATGTGCACATAGAGAGGAGAGGTAGGTGTAACCAGTGTAGGAATAACAGGTTTTATTCTGTATTTTACTTATTTCCTATGAGACAAAATTCTGGACAGTCATGTTATAGGGAATTGGAACATTCCCAATACTAAAGGAATGAGTTAGGAATAATGCATTCTGAAGAAACTAAATTAGCAACAGGGAGTCATTTATACACAAAGCGATTTCATGAGTTAAAATAAAACAAATATATTTTGTCTTCTCCATCTAATATTTCTAAGCTACATTGTTAAAATTATGCTATTTCACTATGCATTTCTGTATCACTATGTATTTATATATAAATATTATGTATTGTGTCTATTACATAAGATACATTCAGTATTACATAGATATGTATATATACCTAGATATATACCACGGATATACCAGATATCTATACCATATAACTATATCTATCTTATCTGAGCAAACAATGTGTGGGTCAGATACTCACTGCCCCATTTTTCTAACCCAAATATTTTAAGATGTATGAATTAAATTTTTAATATCAAAACCATGGCTTATCCACTACTTTGATTCATTATTTGTCATAAAACTTATTTGTCCTAATGACTGTGATTTTATTCCTACAGTCACTAACAAGTTTATGGACTTGTTTTCATCATGATCAGTTATTATAAAATTTCTAAATCTCTCATCATTTAAAAAGAAACCAGAAGTGAGATCATAAAACCCTGCAGATAGGAGGAGAGTCAGAATAAGAAACAGAAACGAGGATACAAAGAAAAAGCCAGCCATACTCTGTATCTGGAGACAAACTCTGAGGGATATGAAAAATGTATTTAGTCTAAATTCCATAACCAAGCAGTTCAATTGTTTATAGCAAAGCATTTAATTTCTTGCACTCTCTAATAAGAAAATCTTACCTCTGAGATGTTAATTTTTCCCCAAAGGCTGTGATCTCATCAAATTAAATCTAAATTAAATGTGTTTTATATAGGAATTCAGTAAGTTGTAAAACAAATAGAATCAGAATAATCTAGAATAATTCTATTTTTTCCTTAATCTAAAAGTTTTACCTTTTCTATAATTAGATTATCTCTAGTTTCTTCAGTGATTAGTAATAGCAAAGATCTAAGGATTTCTCTTTTAGACGCTAAGTCCGTAATAGCTTCATCTGTTTAGAAAAACATCCTTTACTGGCATTTAATATGCAGAGAAACTAGCAAAATACATTTGATCAAGATGGTTCTAATGATACCCCAAGATGCAGATTCAAAATGGTCCTAAAGTAATTGCATTCACCAAACATTTATCGACACCTACTGTGTTCTCAATATTATGCTAAACAATTACCTTGGTAAATCAGAGCTTCTAAACTCACTTCTTGAAGATTCAACTCCAAAAATACAATTAAAATGAGTTCTTCCTTTCAAGTACACCTTGCTCTGTCAAATACACTCCCTCTGTTTATTTTATAGAAGTTTAATCATCTCTATTTGGCTCTGAGCCCTAGATTAGGGCTCATTTCTTTGCCCTCGATTAGGGCTCAAGAAAATACTGCTTCACATTCTGTGAGCAAAATACTGCAACTCACCCAAAGTCTCCATGTCACTCTAGGAAGACACTTTACCTACTGAGAATTTAAAATAATGCTAAATTAAGCATAAGATCCTAGGTAGTGACAGAAAGCACACAAGCACTGAGGGGAAACAGTCACCCAGGCTTCTTTTTCTTACGTGCACCTTTAGCCCTTGCACGTAACTGCAGGGGTACAAAATTGCATGCAGATATAACTGCACCTGAAATTAGCTGACTGCAGGTGTAACTGGTCAGTTGTACCCTCCCAAGTGAGTCTTTGGTTAATTATGCCAATTATTAGCTAATTATAGGTATAATTATATGAAGTTCAATGTAAGTTTATTGCTTAAAAAACCCTACTGCAGAAACTCAGATATGAACATAAGCTTTCATAAAGTTTTTCATTAAGTGAGAGCGCTTCTGGGTTTGAAGTGCTTAAGAACTGAATTTCCCACTAACAGTTCTTAGCCTGGGGGCCTGCCTGTGTAGGCAATCGTTGTTTACTTGAATCATACCCATAGGTTTTCCAACAAAGTGATATGGCAAGGGCATCCGTGACAGATTTTCTTGGGCTCAGTGCCTAATGGGCTCTTGCCTAAATGCCATCATTCATTGTAGAAAACATTATACTCTGATAAGACTGCTTTACTGATCTTCAGAACCCAAGCAATGTAAATACTGTACAGTCCAGTGCTGTTGTCAGAAGAAAGCAGGGTATGTACCTCACCAGGTCAGGCCTTACTGCTGTGAGACAGAATGTCTAAACTCCCCTAGTAGACTGGGCTTGCTCATTGGGATTTTATTTTCTGGCAGTGGAAACAAGGAGGTTGCAATCTTTAAACCCACCTTTTAAGAATAAGATCCAGGCTACAAAAATGCTCAGTACTGGGACTCCCCTGGTGGCGCAGTGGTTGAGAATCCGCCCACCAATGCAGGGGACACAGGTTTGATCCCTGGTCCGGGAAGATCCCACATGCCTTGGAGCAACTAAGCCCTCGAGCCACAACTACTGAGCCCACGTGCTGCAACCACTGAAGTCGGGGCGCCTAGAGCCCGTGCTCTGCAACAAGAGAAGCCACCGCAGTGAGAAGACTGCACACTGCAACAAAGAGAAGCCCCTGCTCGCCGCAACCAGAGAAAGCCCGTACACAGCAATGAAGACCCAACGCAGCCAAAAATAAATAAATAAAGTTAAAATGAAAAGAAAAATGCTCAGTACTGATAGAAAATCTAACCCGGTTTGAGAATGTATAAATCTAGCTGGATATACAGCAAAATTCAAAGACCAATGGTGCCTCACCTCCTGTGTATTCTAATTCCAGCTACTAAGCTCTTGCCATATTTCTTGTGGGATCATACCCTGTCACTTATCACAATTCTAATCATAGGTCCTATTCTTGTTCCTATATGCTTTAGTCTACTCTGTGCTTTACACAACCCTGTTTGCTCTTTGCAGGCCTCCTGGAGTCCTGCTTCTGCACCCTGGCCCCGAAAATCAGACCTATAATATCGATCACCAGGACTCTCCTTAATGCTGCCTCTTTGGACCTTCCAATTTTGCCCGCAGCGGTGTAACTCATCTTCCTGTGTGAGTAAATGAAAGCGCCTAGTGCTAAAACAGCATCATTAAACAACCAAGGCCAGCGATCAAGCTGACTTGAAGCTCTATCTTGTCGTCATTGTAGGGATCATCTGACAAGTCCAAGAAACACCACTTCTTTTACAATTCAGTCCCATTTCAGTTGTGCTCCAACAACAGTATTTGCAGGGACGACAATATACATAGTGCACCTTGTCACTGAGAAACACGGTGAGGCCTGGCAGGTCTTTTGGCCACGTGCAGCAACACCCCATGCAAATCTCACAAATGGCTTAATAGATCGGATTGCAGCATCTTTGTGGTCAGAGAAAAAGCTGTACCTCTGTGAAACATTCACAATCTCTGAAAAGGTATGCAGTCAAAAATATTTGTGAGAGGGCTTCCCTGGTGGCACAGTGGTTGAGAGTCCGCCTGCCGATGCAGAGGACACGGGTTCGTGCCCAGGACCAGGAAGATCCCACATGCCGCGGAGAGGTTGGGCCCGTGGGCCATGGCCGCTGAGCCTGCGCGTCCGGAGCCTGTGCTCCTCAACGGGAGAGGCCACAACAGTGAGAGGCCCGCGTGCCGCAAAAAAAAAAATATTTGTGAGACATTGCATTATATATGTATGTCACCTTTCTTTCACAATGCATATTTATATATCGGAAGTTCTGAGACTACCAGAAAGAAGCAGTTTTAAATTTGTTAAAATTCATGTTTTTCAAACTTATTTTAATACAGAATCCTTTTGCGAGCAGAATATCTGATAATAGCCTTTATCACATCCCTGGGACATGCTCTGAAAAACACTGTTCAAAAGTTCCTTCTGTAAACATGGCTCACTCATTTTGGATCCCTAGAGCTTCTTTACTCACAATTTAGTCAACTGACTACTGCAAAGGATAGAAGAGATAGACGCATCTCTATACTAATTGCAAGAGCAAAGGTAGGATGCTAATTTTTTCCTACAGATTCGCACAACTTTTAAGTTCTAATCCTTCCAGGTGTACTACAGAACACACTGCATTATTAACAGTAACTTTTTCAGTTAACAGTCAATATTTAGAGGGAGTAGTAAAAAAATTTTAAAAGGCTCCTTTCTGCTTAATTTTCCCATGCGCTGCTTAAAAGGCACTTTTTTCCCTTTAATGTTAATTGACTGATCACCCACTTGTCACTCAAATTTCAGTTGCATGCAGGACACTTCTCTAAGGGCTGCCATGTAGTTACACGGCCACACTCTAAACCCACATGTCTCTATTCTCACCTCTCGTCTCAATCACAGCAAGAAAAGCGTGATCGCTAAAGGACAGTGTCATTCTCCAGATGGTTAAAAACATCCCTCTCTAAAAGCTTCAACTTTCTATTTGCATTTCTGAAGTCTCCTATGGTTTCTCTCAGCACAGATGCACTTAAGATGAGAACAGACTTGTGCTTGCCAAGGGAGGGGGGAGGGAGAGGGATGCACAGGGAGTTTGGGGTTAGTAGATGCAAATTATTACATTTAGAATGGATAAACAGTAAGGTCCTACCGTATAGCACAGGGATCTATATCCAGTCTCCTGGGATAAACCATACCAGAAAAGAATATAAAAAGTGAATGCATATATGTGTATAACTGAGTCACTTTGCTGTACAGCAGAAATTAGCACATCACTGTAAATCAACTATACTTCAGTAAAAGAAAATTGGGGGCAGGATTCTATGTTCCTTTTCCAAAAATTTTTTTTTTTTTTTTTTTTTTAGGCCTGGCAGGTCTTTTGGCCACGTGCAGCAACACCCCATGCAAATCTCACAAATGGCTTAATAGATCGGATTGCAGCATCTTTGTGGTCAGAGAAAAAGCTGTACCTCTGTGAAACATTCACAATCTCTGAAAAGGTATGCAGTCAAAAATATTTGTGAGAGGGCTTCCCTGGTGGCACAGTGGTTGAGAGTCCGCCTGCCGATGCAGAGGACACGGGTTCGTGCCCAGAACCAGGAAGATCCCACATGCCGCGGAGAGGTTGGGCCCGTGGGCCATGGCCGCTGAGCCTGCGCGTCCGGAGCCTGTGCTCCTCAACGGGAGAGGCCACAACAGTGAGAGGCCCGCGTGCCGCAAAAAAAAAAATATTTGTGAGACATTGCATTATATATGTATGTCACCTTTCTTTCACAATGCATATTTATATATCGGAAGTTCTGAGACTACCAGAAAGAAGCAGTTTTAAATTTGTTAAAATTCATGTTTTTCAAACTTATTTTAATACAGAATCCTTTTGCGAGCAGAATATCTGATAATAGCCTTTATCACATCCCTGGGACATGCTCTGAAAAACACTGTTCAAAAGTTCCTTCTGTAAACATGGCTCACTCATTTTGGATCCCTAGAGCTTCTTTACTCACAATTTAGTCAACTGACTACTGCAAAGGATAGAAGAGATAGACGCATCTCTATACTAATTGCAAGAGCAAAGGTAGGATGCTAATTTTTTCCTACAGATTCGCACAACTTTTAAGTTCTAATCCTTCCAGGTGTACTACAGAACACACTGCATTATTAACAGTAACTTTTTCAGTTAACAGTCAATATTTAGAGGGAGTAGTAAAAAAATTTTAAAAGGCTCCTTTCTGCTTAATTTTCCCATGCGCTGCTTAAAAGGCACTTTTTTCCCTTTAATGTTAATTGACTGATCACCCACTTGTCACTCAAATTTCAGTTGCATGCAGGACACTTCTCTAAGGGCTGCCATGTAGTTACACGGCCACACTCTAAACCCACATGTCTCTATTCTCACCTCTCGTCTCAATCACAGCAAGAAAAGCGTGATCGCTAAAGGACAGTGTCATTCTCCAGATGGTTAAAAACATCCCTCTCTAAAAGCTTCAACTTTCTATTTGCATTTCTGAAGTCTCCTATGGTTTCTCTCAGCACAGATGCACTTAAGATGAGAACAGACTTGTGATTGCCAAGGGAGGGGGGAGGGAGAGGGATGCACAGGGAGTTTGGGGTTAGTAGATGCAAATTATTACATTTAGAATGGATAAACAGTAAGGTCCTACCGTATAGCACAGGGATCTATATCCAGTCTCCTGGGATAAACCATACCAGAAAAGAATATAAAAAGTGAATGCATATATGTGTATAACTGAGTCACTTTGCTGTACAGCAGAAATTAGCACATCACTGTAAATCAACTATACTTCAGTAAAAGAAAATTGGGGGCAGGATTCTATGTTCCTTTTCCAAAAATTTTTTTTTTTTTTTTTTTTTTTTTTTTGTTCCGTTTTTCTTTTCTTTTCTCTTTTTTTTTT